>NC_038046.1:27716658-27939275 GCF_002211085.1 Panicum hallii | reverse complement strand
TACAACTCGAGTAGATTCCTTCTATACCGACTAGCTTTATCTCCTACTCGTATGGGATAAATAAGAGATAAATGAGATAAATAAGAGATAAGACGGGCTTTATCTCTTAAGCCTATTTAAACTACGTTATGTACACAGTCCTGTGGCCCCGGGTCTGACAAGCCCCCGAGCTCTTCGTAGCTGAGTACTGCAGGCTTCTCGAGTACTTTCGAAGTAGTCTTCGGCTTCTTGCAAAGCTCTGCCTTGAAGTTCTTCTTCGAGTACTTACTTGGCTGCATCGAAGCTATGAGGTGCTCATGCCTTGAATTATTTCTTTTGTATGGTGTGCGATTGAAAAATCGCACTCCATATGGAGTAGCCCCCGAGCCTTAGGTTGAATCGGAGAATCAGGTTGAGGGTCGCATTAGTCTTGAATCTTCCTTACTTACTCTTCAAATAAATTTGAAAAAATAAATAGTCGATGCCACGTACCCCGCAGCCCCCGAGCCTTGAACCCAAATCTCCCAGGTTTGGGAAAAAGGATCCAAGAATCGTGGCATTGGTGTTACTCTGAAATCCCGAGAAAAACTCTTCGCCTTCTGCATAGTGAAATTAAGCCTCCCGCTGGTTTATTTAACCGCGTGGTGACTTAGGGTTTCTCCTGCACTCTCAGTCTTCATATGAGTCATCTTTGAATAGTTTTGCAGCGTCCAGCCCCCGAGCTTACGAGCTAGGAGAGCCGAAGGAGCCATGTGGAGTAGTGTGCATCGTCCAGCCCCCGAGCCTGGGAACTTACCACCTTGGGTATACCCCTCGGTGGGCAGCTGGTAAAACACTGACAGTTGGCGCGCCAGGTTGGGAACTCGATGGCATTGTTTCAATTCACCAGGTCAGTTCCCTCTCAGGGCACAACATTTGTTTTTGGCTCCTGGATTTGCAACGCAGATGGTGCAGGCAGTTTCAGTCGATTCCTCTTCGACATGAAGCCAAAAACTTCCATGGCGGGTCCCAGCAGCGACCTCGACAAGTTCATTGATGATCTTGATGATCTGTCAAACCATGCATTCACTGCGAGGACCGAGGTGGAGTCTGCTTCTGGTGCGACTTCATCCGGCGCTGCGGCGACTTTCCTTGGGTTGGACTCATTTCAATCTAAGGATTTGCGTAGCCGATCACGACTCGGTCCATGCAATTTGGCCACTGATCTCCAGGGGGCCGACATCTCCGAGTCCCTCTCTGCATTAGAAAAGGACTTGGATTCTCTACTCCAACTTGGAGGGCTCGAAACCACCGCTTGTCGGGGGGCTTCGGGTTATATCGGTGCCAGTGATCTGATGATCACATCCACCTCGGTGGGGTGTTTCATGCACTGGAAGGGCATGAAACCTTTTGATCTACTCGAGGCTGAGGATTGACTTGTCGCCCATCTCGAACCTTTGCCTTTTCAGGAGGGCAGGCCGCTAGCCACCGTGGTGGAGGGGTTGTCGGGTTTTATCCGGCTGCCCACCGAGGGGTATACCCAAGGTGGTAGGTTTTGGGTTAGGATGCGCCGAGATCAGGAACTCGAAGGTGCCGACAACACAAGATTTAGACAGGTTCAGGCCGCAATATGCGTAATGCCCTACGTCCTGTATGATGGTTTGTATTGCCTTGATGTTGATCTGGTGATCTTGGTTTTGAGGGGGTCCCTACCCGCTCTTATATATCCGGGAGGACAGGGTTACATGAATCCTAGCCTGATACTAGCTTAGGAATCGTACTCAAGTACAACTTGAGTTGTTTCCTTCTATATCGACTAGTTCTACTCCGCATGCGGGTAGAATACAACATAAACAAGGTACAGGACACGTCCTATCCCCTAGCCCAATACGGACTCCTTGATGTACACAGCCCCGTGGCCCCGGGTCTGACAAGCCCCCGAGCTCTTCGTAGCTGAGTACTGCAGGCTCTTCGAGTACTTCTGAAGCAATCTTCGACTTCTTTCGAAGCTCCGTCTTGAAATTCACTTCGAGTACTCTTCTGACTGCATTGAAGCTATAAGGTGCTCATGCCCCGAATTCTTTCTTCTGTATGGGGTGTGATGAATAATTGCACTCCATATGGAGTAGCCCCCGAGCCTTAGGTTGAATCAAAGAATCAAGCTGAGGGTCAAACTAGTCTTGAATCTTTTCTTCTTATCCTTTGAGTACTTTCGAAAAATAAGTAATCGATGCAAAAATATTCCCTGTCAAGAAAATATAGTTCAGGATGATGTAATTGGCAGAAATTGAACTCGAAATTCGAAAAACCTCTTTTTTCGGGACAATTAACCCTGAAAAAATGGTTAATCAAATAACTGCCCAAGAAATTCACCAAAAACCGCTCGTATTCCAAGTATTCCTCTTATGCGACGCTTCATCTTTTGCACAGTAAACCACTGCCTGACCGCTGGATATTTAACCTCGCAGTCAGTTAGGGTTTTTCCCATGCCTTCAGATCTTACATCGCTGCCAAACAAAACCCCGATTGGATCTCACCTTGCCGTCACCCCTCCACCGCCCTGCGTAGTCGAAATCCTTCGGGCCTGCGACCGTAGCCCCCGAGCATTGTGTGAACAGCTCGTGGCTTAACAAACTCGAAATGGCGCCGAAGAAAACCAACCAGAATGACTTGAAAGAAGCGCAAGCGGCAACCGGCGAGTGGACAATTAGTAAGTGTTCTCGCCACAATCTCGCAAATTTGGTGTTAGGGGGCCTTCTGCAAGAAAGGGATCTCATCAATTGGCGCCTTCCCTTTCGCGACCCCTTTCCCATGGAAAATGTCGACGAAATTGTCTCTTTTTGTTCTTTTTCTGAACGGGGATTGGCCCACCCCACTTGTTCGTTCTTCCGTGGCCTCCTTTATTTCTACGGGATTGAGCTACAACACCTCAATCCTAACTCAATTTGCCACATCTCCATTTTCATCCACTTCTGTGAAGCCTTCCTCGGAATTGAGCCCCATTGGGCTCTTTTCCGTTATCTTTTCCGCATGAAGCCGCAGCCCACCTCAAAAGACCTATTTGCGATAGGGGGCGCTGGCATCTAGCTTAGGCAACATGCCAGTGAAAAATACATATCTTACAAATTCCCGTCCAATGTCCTCGGGTGGAAGCAGCAATGGTTCTATATTGCAAACCATGCCCCCAACTCCCTGCGCGTTCAGGCAGATCTCCCATTCAGCGCCCCGAGTTGACCCTGGAGCCTGCTCAGGCAGAGATGGACCAGGTGAAGGAGCTGCTAGAGTTGATCACCGCGCACAAGGAGGCGGGGGTAACCGGGGCATCCGTAATGATGTCATTCTTCAAACGCCGAATCCAACCCATCCAATAGCACCACACATTAGGATTCGAGTACATGGGAACTGAAGACCCATCTCGTATGTGCACAGAGGAACTCGGAGACGACGCAGCGCTTGTTCGCGTCAAGCGAATTCTACTAGATGTGGAAACCGTTCCATACGTTCCCGCAGGATTTTCAGCCCAGAACTGGCCACCATCAATAAGTAATCGACTTCTCGACTTCCTTTGTGATGTTGTGAAGTATAACTGACTGATAAACTTGTTACAGGATCGAACGGCGTTATACCGGAATTACCCGCCGCAGCCTGATCTGCCCCGACCATATCACTTGTTGCCCAGCGCCGCGGCCGAAGCAAAAAAAATGAAGAGCGCTGGCAACGAGTCGACCGAGAGCAGCAGGCCAAACGAGAAAAGGGCGCAAGCAGACAACTCCTCCGGATCATCCGTGGAGTGGTCCGACGACGCGCCTCTGATCCCTCGGCGGCGTTGGGAGATGCAGAAACGTAAAGCCGGCGCCACTGACCTTGCCAGGTAAGTGCCTATCAAGCTGTGAAGTTATCGAGTTGTTCTGCTGAATACTGATAACACTGTTTTGTAGTCCTTCGCCTTCTTTGCCCAGCCCCCAGTGATGGAAGGTAGTCGAGATACCCTCAACCGAGGATGATGCACCAGCAGTCGTGTCTGCGAGAGCTACTGAGGCGGACCCGTCATCCTCTCCTGCAAATGACATAACCATCGCCATGGCGGGCGCTGCATCGGGGCAGCTCGCGCCCTCGACTGAAGCAGCTCCGCCGCCAGCAGTGAGTTCCGTGGCCATCGCCACGCCAGCGCTGCCAGCCCCCTTGACTTGTATATCTGCACCTCCAGCCGCAAGCACCGTGGTGAAGAGGCCATTGAAACTGGAGTTGAGGAAACCAACGATAATCCGATCCCAAGTGTAAGTAATGCTCTGGATCTTGCCATTTGCCATGTGTGGTAATCACAGTAATGATGCTTTACTGCTGTCTTGAACAGATCAGCAGCAGCGGTGACGCTGGACGAGCCAGAACTCGAGTTGGCTCCTCCAGCCCCCGAGCCCTTGCCCGAGCAAGCCAATGCACCGGAACCAGCAGAGGGAGCAGATGTGGCCCTGCCTGACTCACCGCCGCCTGAGCTCCAGCACGCGGAACTCGAAACCACTGGCGATGAGCAAGTCGAAACCGCCATTACCGTACCCGCCGAGGTTGCAGGTAGATGATCCAGCTGCCTTCTGCCATAATCGTCGCTGTGTTAAACACTTGTTTGTTGCAGAGACCACGCAGCCATCAGTCTTGGAGGGTGCGGGTACTCCTGGCGAGGCAACCGTGCTGCCAACCCTTGGAGGAGAGATCGACGACGCACTCCAAGTGATGCGCCTCCCGAGGGACGACCTAAGCCGCGTGCAGCAGATGATCAAGGCGATCGATAAGTTTGCCCTGGTAAATCTTGACGAAACCATTGGTGGCTGTATGGTCGAGTTGTCTGTCTCTGACATCCGGAAACGTGCAGGATATGAGCCAGAAAGCTGATGAGCGGGCTGTGAAGCTGGAAGAGTCCGCCAAGCATATTGACGAGCTAATGCAGGAGCGGGCCGGCTTCGAGCAGACCATCACCGAGCTCCAAGCCCATCAAGGTACGTTGAGTTTCATTCTCGAAAGCGTACCCATAGTCAATAACTCCATGGTCTAAAACCTGCTTATCACCGCAGAACTTAAAAAACTCTTAAATTATAAAGAGGGGTTGCTTACTGATTTGAAGAACATGCTGAATCGCCGCGCAGATGAAGTCGAGAGTCTGTGGAAGGTGATGGCCGACATAGAGAAACAGTTTGTCGACTGCCTTCAGCAGATCAAGACTCTAGGTGAGGAGAAAGAGCGGCGCCAGAAGGAACTCGACGACTTAAAGGCAGCAGCCCAGGAACTCATGGAGATGGTGGACCCTCAGGAAGACGGCGCTGAAAATGAGCCACCGCTGCTGGATCGACTTCGCGGGGCACCGCAAAAGATCCTCAACTTCGTCACCGAGGTCATGCTTTAGGCCTTGTGAAGTCCTTCTGGCCAAAGGCTCGGCTAGAAGTACTCGCAGGGGGCACAGCTGCTGATTGTACTGATGAAAACTTTCGCGAGTACTTGCTAGAGGTCCGGCCAGTAGCTGAAAAAATTGTAGAAAACATGGTCCAGGATTGAACCGTTAGTGTTTATGACGTTTGTAATATAAGAAACCACCTTAGTCCTCCTGTGGCCTTATATGAAGTCTGAGAGCCCCGTCTGCTCTGTAGTGGGGACATGCTACCTCTGAGAGCAGCGACTCAGAAAGTAGTCGATATAGCTCATGAGCTCATCGGGTAGGCTAGATAAGATCCGACCGAGGGGACCCAACATGCCCGGAACGCGCGGTTTGTGGCGCGATGACTAGGATGCCTCATAGCAAACAGTTGAGAACTACCCTGAGTGCAACGACTTCAGGAGTAGTCGATATGGCCCATCATGTGGACATGTCAGACAAGTTAGATAGAACCCGAGCCAGACGGGCCTAACTAGTTTGAAAGAAACACGATTGTTATTGCGTCGACCAATATGCCTATAGCAAGTAGTCGATTTGTATAACACTTGAACGTGGCCAAAGCCTCCGCATTGTATTCAAGAATTTATATTTCGGGTCATGTGGCACAAAGCCGCCATATTGACCTAGAAAAGAAAAATGTGCCCTTGGTGCGTACAGGAATTGAAAATGAGTCTGCTTAGGGGTAGAACCGTCGCAGGTGTTGGATATTCCATGAATTGGGTACATCCTGACCGTCGGGGTGTTGTAGTCGATAAGATCCTGGTCTTGTAACCCTCGTGACAATGAACGGTCCTTCCCATCGTGAGTTAAGCTTGTGCAAACCCGACTCATCCTGAACACGACGAAGGACGAGGTCGCCTATGCAAAATGACCGTTCCTTAATATTGCGATCATGGTATCGCCGGATCCCCTGTAGGTAACGGGCTGACTGAACGAGAGCAGAGTAGCGAGCCTCTTTGATAGAATCCAGCTCCAGCTGTCGTGCTTCGTCTGCCTCGCATTCTTTATACATCTCAACCCTTGGGGATTTCCACATGATGTCCGCTGGAAGAATCGCCTCAGAGCCGTAGATAAGAAAGAACGGGGTCTGCACTGTAGCTTTGGACGGTTGAGTCCTGAGCCCCCAGATGACATGTGGCAACTCGTGTATCCACTTCCCGCCCTTTTTGGTATTGGCGTCATAAAGCCTTTTCTTGAGACCATCAATGATCAAGCCATTTGCCCGCTCGACTTGCCCATTTGCCCTTGGGTGTGCCACCGAAACATACTTGACCTCGATGGATGAATTTTCTCAGAATTCCCAAAATTGGTTGGCCATGAAATTTGAACCCAAATCGGTGATAATAGTGTTGGGGAAGCTGAACCGATGCAAGATATCGGAGATGAAGTCGACCACCCTGTCTGGAGTAAGCTTGGCGATCGGTTTGAACTCGATCCACTTGGTGAATTTGTCGATAGCCACCAAAACATGAGTAAAACCCCCTGGCACCGTTGTGAAGGGCCCAATCATGTCGAGGCTCTAGCAAGCGAACGGCCAGGAAGGCGGTATAGTAATAAGGGCGTGGGCCAGGACATGAGTTTGCTTGCCAAAGAACTGGCAGTTCTGACATTTTCGCACCAGATCCTCAGCATCAGACACGGCGGTGGGCCACCAGAAGCCAGCTCGAAACGCTTTGCCTACTAGCGTGCGTGACGCTGCATGGTTACCGCATACTCCCTCGTGTATCTCTCGCAAAATATCCTGGCCTTCTTCTGTTGTGACGCACTTCATGAGCACTCCAGATCGTGCGCCGTGCCGATAAAGTTTGTCTTCGACTAGGGCAAACCCCTTGCTCCGTCGCATGATGCGGGCGGCAGCAGCACTCTTGGGATCCACCCCTACCGGTAATATGAGATCTCGGATGAAGTCGATAAAGGGTCCTCTCCAGTCCTCGCCAACCAGCATAACCTCCCGTTCTGGCCATACAGAGCCAGTGCCGGTGGAGACCTGTGGTGAAGGGCTGATGGATGGTTTCTTCAACTCTTGTACGAATACCCCTGCTGGGACTTGTGCTCAGGTTGATCCCAGCTTAGATAAGGCATCCGCGGTGACATTGTGCTCCCGTAGCACATGAAGAACTTCTAGGCCAGAAAATTTGTTTTCTAGCTTGCGTACCTCTTGTACATAGGCTTCCATGGTCTCCTTGTTGCAGTCCCACTCCTTGTTGACTTGCTGAACGACCAAAAGTGAATCGCCATATACAAGTAGTCGCTTGATCCCTAGTGATATCGCCAAACGAAGCCCGTGAAGCAAGGCTTCATACTCGGCTTCATTGTTGGATACCTCCCAGAGGATTTGGAGGACGTACTTGAGTTGTTCGCCTCTTGGGGAAATGAATAAAACTCCAGCGCCACCGCCATCGAGCTTGAGAGAACCATCGAAGTACATGGTCCAATGCTCTGGCTTGTCGACTGGATTTGGAACTTGATTTTCCCTCCACTCTGCCATGAAGTCGACTAGAGCTTGGGACTTGATTGCGGTGCGTGGCTTGAAGTCGATCGACAAAGCCCCCAGTTCTACTGCCCACTTTGAAATACGACCCGTGGCATCCTGGTTGTGTAGGATATCCGCCAGCGGGTAGTCTGTGATCACGGTGATCTGGTACTCTTCAAAGTAGTGGCGTAATTTCCTTGAAGTAATCAGTATGCCGTAGAGACGCTTTTGGACCGCCGGGTACCGCACCTTAGACTCCGAGAGTGCCTCACTGACAAAGTTCACGGTCCTCTGCACACCAAAAGCATGGCCCTCCTCGGATCGTTCGACAACAATGGCACTGCTAATAACATGGGTAGTTGCCGCAATGTAAAGTAAAAGGGTCTCACTCGGCAATGGAGCTGTGAGGATCGGGGGCGACTATAGGTGTTGCTTGAGATCCTGCAGGGCCCGCTCGGCTTCCTCTGTCCAATGAAACTTGTCTTGATGCTTTAAGAGTCTAAAAAAAGGTAGTCCTCTCTCCCCGAGCAAGGAGATGAATCTGTTGAGAGCTGCCATGCACCCCGTAAGTTTCTGCACATCTTTGATTGTGGCAGGTGCCTCCATATCAGTGATGGCGGTAATCTTTTCAGGGTTGGCCTTGATGCCCCGGTTACTGACTATGAACCCGAGCAATTTGCCTCATGGAACACCGAAAACGCACTTGGTCGGATTGAGCTTCCATCGGTACTTCCTTAGGCTGGCGAAAGTTTCCTCCAGATCCGTGATCAGGCGCTCGGGACTTCTGGTCTTCACGACCACGTCGTCCACGTAGGCCTCCACATTCCGGTGTAACTGATCAGCGAAACACATCTGAATTGCGCGCTGATAGGTAGCGCCTGCGTTCTTCAACCCGAAGGACATGGTTTTATATGCATAAGTTCCAAACGGGGTGATAAATGCGGTCTTGATATGATCTTCTTCCCTGAGTGCGATCTGATGGTACCCTGAATAACAATCAAGGAAACATAACAGTACGCAACCTGCGGTTGAGTCAACAACCTGATCGATGCGAGGGAGCCCAAAGTGATCCTTCGGGCAATGCTTGTTGAGATCGGTATAATCGACACACATTCTCCATTCTTTATTCTTTTTCAATACAAGAACGGGGTTAGCTACCCACTCTGGGTGGATTACTTCTTTAATGAATCCAGCCGTGAGGAGTTTAGCTATTTCCCGTTTGATAGCCTCCCGTTTATCAGGGGCAAAATGATGAAGTCGTTGCTTCTTTGGTACAGCTTGTGGATACACATTAAGACTATGCTCGATCAGCTCCTTGGGCACCCCTGGCATATCCGATGGTTTCCATGCGAATATGTCTCGGTTAGCCCGCAGGAAGCTGACGAGCGCGAGTTCCTATTTGTCACCCAAGCTCGTGCCGATGATGGCTGTCTTGGATGAGTCGCCCTCTTGGAGCTGGATCGACTTGAGAGCCACATCGCCTGTCGACTTGACGCCTGATTGGCCCGCCTTCTTCGTCGGGATGTCCAGCTCGGCTTGGGAAAGTTGCTGTGCGGCCGTGAGTACTTCTTCAGAAGCATCTGGCACGCGGGAAGTCGATGCATACTGGATGGCCTCTTGGTTGCAATCATAGGACTTCTTCAAGTCGCCTCGGAGCGTGAGCACGCCGCTACGTCCTGGCATCTTGAGAAGTAAATAGACGTAATGCAGCACCGCCATGAACTTAGCGAGCGCCGGCCTCCCCAGTATAGCATGGTAGGAAGATTCGAAGTGATTGGGACTTGATGAACTCGGTTCGGTAATTCTCCCTCGTCCCAAAAGTGACTGGGAGAATGACCGTTCCAAGTGGGTGCGCGGCATTGCCAAGGATAATACCGTAAAAAGGAGCCTTGCTCGGTGTAAGCTTGTTGGTCAGGTCCAGACCCATCTTCTTCAGTGTACTGGCGAAGATAAGATTAAGTCCGCTCCCACCATCGATAAGAACCCGAGTGAGCTTAACTTCTGCGACCACGGGATCCAGCACCAGTGGAAACTTCCCAGGCTTAGAAAAGCTGGTCCACTGGTCAGCACGGGAAAACGATATGGGGACCTCCGACCATCGGAGTGGTCGTGGTACCGCCGGTTAAATGGATAGAATTTCCCGTAGCAGCAACTTCTGTTCCCGCTTGGAGCAAAAATCTTCATCACCACCAAAGATGACATTGACGGTTTTGGAGGCATCCTGGAACTTGGGCGTCTCAGATTTATCATCTTGATCCTCGTCTTCGGGCTCTTTGCCCGTTGACTTGTTCTTCTTGCCGTTTCCAGGAGAGCCAAAGGTGCGCTTGAGCTGAAAGCAGTCGATCGCTGCGTGTTTGGAGTTGACGCACCATGGGCATTTCTTCTGCAGAAGTTTTTCAAACTGCTCTTGCGTAGTCGACTTCTTGCCCCACGAAGGACGATCCACAGCCGCGACGAGATCATCTGGCTTGCGTTTCCGGGAAGAACCCGGAAAGTCCCGCTGGCCTTTGTCAGCCCGGTTGTTGTTGTTGCGCTTCTGGTTGAGGTCGGTGCGTCTTGGAAACCTCTCGCGCATCTTTTCCTCTTGTTCGGACCAGTCGTGCATCATGTCGCGTAGTCCTGCAACCGTCTTCGGCCTGTTACGCCCAAAATCATGATATATACCTGGGTCTATTAGGCCGTTGTAGAAGCAGTCGATGATGTCCTCCTCCGAGATGTTGGCGATGGTGGCCCGCACATCGAAGAAACGGCGAGTGTAGGATTGGAGGAGTTCATTACGCTCTTGCTTGCACTGGGCGAGGTCGTGCCAGGTTCCTGCTCGGGTTATCGCCCCCTGGAAGTTGTCGATGAAAACCTTCCTGGGGCCTTCCCAGGAATCGATGGAGTCGTTGGGGAGGCTTTCCAGCCAGGTCAGCAGTGCAGGCTCCAAAGCCATCGGAAAGTAGACGACTTTGGAAGTGTTGGAGCCACCAGCCACCTCAATGGCAGTGGAGTAACAGCAGAGCCATTGTTGGGGGGCCTGCTTACTGTCATACTTGGTAATACCGATCGGCTTGAAACCCTCCTGGTACTTGTAACTGTTGAATCTCGCAGTGAACGCAGGAAAGCGATCGCTGCAGTCAGCATCGTCCCGCTCGGCTACCTCGCGTTCCCATCACCTCGAGTCAAGGACTGACCGGACGTCGCGCCCCTCATTGATCTTCTGGCGAAGGTCCGGTTGTTGGCGTGGGCGGTTGGGCTGCCTCGAGGGTGGCTGCCGCCTCCTTCCAGTGGCCTGACTCCCACCCGCACCATCATTGTTATTGCTGCGTTGGGGTCGCGGATGATCGCCTGTTGTTCGACTTGGGGCCTGGCTCCAGCTGTCTCTGACGCGCTCGTCCCCGATGAGTGATGCCGGGGCCTGCTGGTCCAGCTAGACCCATGCCCGTTGGGCGTAACGGAGCGCTTGTCAAACGTTGGGATCATTACTTCGCTCGAGTAGTGCTGTTACCTGAGCGATGTTGGCCACAGGAGTCCTGAAGCCTCGCTCATCTGCAACAGCGAATTCAGCGTCGAGTTCGCGCTGTGCAGAACATATGCGCTCATTGGCCCGCCTTCTACGAACCGCACGAGCTCTGTTCCTAGCACGTTGCGCATCGCGTTCGGCGTCGTTCTCATCTACAACCTCGGCACTGTCTTCATCTTCTGATATCCCATCAAGCGCGCCGATGGGGATGAGGGCATTATCGTCCCCCTCCTCCGCCATCAGCACCTGGCGGGTTGCGAGTTCTTCAGAGGGGGCTTCGACTAGTTCAGTCGAGCCCTCGGTGATGGTAGCCAACGCTCTGCCCTCCTGAAAAGGCAAAGGTTCAAGGTGGGCTACCAAGCGGTCTTCATGCCCGAGTAGATCGGACAGATCCATCCCCTTCCAATGAACGATTCGTCCTTCGGAGCTGGTGGTGATCATCAGCCCATAAGTGGCCAGGTGATCCTCCGCCCCAAGACATGCGGTGGCATCGGAACCCCCGGCCTAGAGCAAAGAGTCCAAGTCCTTGTCCAACGCGGAGAAAGGAACAGTAGTGACAGACTCTGCCTCGGTTTCCCTGGCAGAATCAAAAAACGGCAACTCGTCGAGATTATCGACAAAGTCATCGAGCCTTGAGGCGAGTGCTTTTAGCTTGATGGTGTCATCGACGATGTGCCGACGGAAACCGCCTGCGCCGTTGGCAACGCAGACCCACGAGCCAAAAACAAAGGTTGTGCCCTCAGGGAGCACGGGACTGGGGAACTTGAAAAGAGCCATCGAGTTCTCCAGCGGATCTCTGATGCCCCCCCTATCTGGCGCGCCAGCTGTCGGGTTTTATCCGGCTGCCCACCGAGGGGTATACCCAAGGTGGTAGGTTTTGGGTTAGGATGCGCTGAGATCAGGAACTTGAAGGTGCCGACAACACAAGATTTAGACAGGTTCAGGCTGCAATATGCGTAATGCCCTACATCCTGTATGATGGTTTGTATTGCCTTGATGTTGATCTGGTGATCTTGGTTTTGAGGGGGTCCCTGCCCGCCCATATATATCCGGGAGGACAGGGTTACATGAATCCTAGCCTGATACTAGCTTTGGAATCATACTCAAGTACAACTCGAGTTGTTTCCTTCTATATCGACTAGTTCTACTCCGCATGCGGGTAGAATACAACATAAACAAGGTACAGAACACATCCTATCCCCTAGCCCAATACGGACTCCTTGATGTACATAGCCCCGTGGCCCCGGGTCTGACAGGGGTCGACTGAACTAATCAACGAAGGCTCCGAGGAGCTCATCTCCCACCAGGTGCTGATGGCGGAAGAAGGCAACGACGATGGCGATCTGCCCATCGATGAGCTTGATGTGGTCTCTGAAGATGAAGCCACAGCCAACGCTGGCGACGAAGATGACGCCGGTCGTGAGGCGCGGAGGACTCGGAACAGGGCTCACGCAGCTCGCCGATGGAGGGTCAATGAGCGCATGCGATCCATGCATCGCGAACTTGACGTCAAATTCGCTGTTGTAAGCGAGCGGGGCTTCAGGACTCCAGTGGCCAACATCGCCAGGGTTACGGCCATACTCGAGCGCGGTAACGATTCGAACGTGCGTCAAGCACTTCGCTACGCGCAGAGGGCCTGGATCCAGCTTGATCAGCAAAACCCGGTGTCTACTCTCAAGGAGGAGCGCGTGGGCGAAAGCCGAAGCCAGGCTCACAGCCGAACGGCAGGTGGCCATCCTCGACCTCCGTGCAGCAACAACCACAATGCTCACGGGAGTCAGGCTCCTGGCAGGAGGCAGCAGCCACCTCTAGGAGGTAATCCGCGATAGGCCAATCATCGGCCTCCTCCAGAAGACCTGCGCCAGCATATCAATGAGGGCCGTGATGCGCGATCCGTGACCGATTCCAGGCGCAAAGTGCATGAAGAAGTCGAGACGGAAGGTACTGATTGTAGCAATCATTTCCCAACTTTCTCCGCACGATTCAGCAGCTACAAATACCCTGAGGGCTTCAAGCCAATCGGCATCACCAAGTATGATGGTAAGCGAGCTCCTCAGCAATAGCTACGTTGCTACTCCACCGCCATTGAAGTAGCAGGGGCTCCAACATCACCAAAGTCGTCTACTTCCCGATGGCCTTGGACCCCGCACCACTCATGTTGTTGGAGAGCCTCAGCAACAACTCGATCGACTCCTGGGAGTGGCTCAAGAAGGTCTTCATCGACAACTTCCAGGGGGCGATCACTCGTGCAAGTACTCAGCATGATCTTGCCCAATGTAGGCAGGAATGTAACGAGCTTCTATGGTCCTATACATGCTGATTCTTTGATGTCCGCACCACCATCGCGAATATTTTGGAGGAGGACATCATTGACTGCTTCTACAACGGCATCACCGATCCAGGCATCTATAGAGACTTCGGGTGGAACAGGCCGAAGACTGTTGCAGGACTATGTGACATGATGCACGACTGGTCCTAACAGGAGGAGAACATGCGGGAGCGGTTCCCGAGGCGCCAAGATGGCAATCTGAGACGTCCTCACGATAATCGCAACGACAAAAGCCAGCGGGACTATTCGGGTCCAGCCCGAAAGCGCAAGCCAGATGATCTCATCGTGGCTGTGGATCGTCCCTCGCGAGGCAGGAAGTCGACGACGCAGGAGGAGTTCGAGAAGCTCCTGCAGAAGAAATGCCCGTGGCATCCAGGTGCCAATCATGCGGCAATTGATTGTTACCACCTCCGGAGAACTTTCAGCAATTCCGGCGGTGGCAAGAAGGACAAGAAGCCCATGGACAAAGAACCCAATGATGACGACCAAGGGGACCAAGGGAACAACCCAAAGTTCCAGGATGCTTCAAAGACCGTCAACGTCATCTTCGGGGGGGGGGGGGGGGGGTGGAGACTTTGGTTCCTGGCGGGAACAAAAATTGCTTCTCCGGGAGATCATGTCCGTCGAGCCGGCGGCACCACGACCACTCTGCTGGTCGGAGGTGCCCATCTCGTTCTCCTGCGATGACCAGTGGACTAGCTTTTCAAAGCTCGGTAAGTTCCCCCTGGTTTTGGACCTAGTGGTGGGAGAAGTCAGGCTCACCAAGGTGCTCATCGATGGTGGGAGTGGTCTCAACCTCATCTTCGCCAGCACTTTGAGGAAAATGGGCCTGGACTTCGCGGACATGCTGGTTCCAAGCAAGTCTCCTTTCTACAGCATTATCCCAGGTAATGCCGCGCACCCACTTGGCACGGTGGTTCTTCCAGTTACTTTCGGCATGAGGGAGAATTACCACACCGAATTCATTAAATTCGAAGTTGCTAACTTCGAATCTTCTTATCATGCTATACTGGGTCGTCCGGCACTCGCCAAATTCATGGCAGTGCCGCATTATGTTTATCTGCTTCTTAAGATGCCAGGACAAAGTGGGGTACTCACTCTCCGAGGCGACCTGAAGAAGTCCTATGATTGCAACCAGGAGGCGATCCAATATGCTTCAGCTAGCGTGTGCCAGATGCTTCAGGGGAAGTACTCGCGGCTGCGCAGCAACTCTCTCAAGCTGGGCTGCAGATCCCTTCAAGAAAGGCCAGCAAGTCGAGCATCCAGTCGACTGGTGATGTGGCCCTCAAGTCGATCCAGCTCTAGGAGGGTGACTCATCTAAGATCGCTGTCATCGGTGCGGGCTTAGATGAAAAATAGGAACTCGCGCTCGTCAGTTTTCTTCAGGCTAACCGAGACATACTCGCGTGAAAACCAGCGAATATGCCAGGGGTGCCCAGGGAGCTGATCGACATAGTCTGAATGTACACCCAAAGGCCATGCCCAAAAAGCAACGCCTTCAAAGATTTGCTCACGACAAGCGTGAGGCAATTAAATGGGAAATAGCTAAACTCCTCGCAGCTGACTTCATTAAAGAAGTGATCCATCCAGAGTGGGTAGCTAACCCCGTCCTTGTAAAGAAAAAGAATAATGAATGGAGAATGTGTGTTGACTACACCGATCTCAAAAAGCATTGCCCAAAAGATCACTTCGGGCTACCGCGCATCGATCAAGTCGTCGACTCGACGGCGGGTTGTGTACTCCTTTGTTTCCTTGATTGTTATTCAGGATATCACCAGATTGCGCTCAAGGAGGAGGATCAAATCAAGACCGCGTTCATCACCCCGTATGGGACATATGCTTACAAAACAATGTCCTTCGGGTTAAAAAACGTAGGAGCAACCTATCAGCGCGTGATCCAGATGTGCTTTGCGGATCAGCTGCATCGGAACGTTGAAGCCTACGTGGATGACGTGGTCATCAAGACCAGGAATCCCGACGGCCTGATTGCAGACTTGGAAGAGACGTTCAGCAGCCTACGCAGATTTCGGTGGAAGCTCAACCCAACTAAATGCATTTTCGGAGTACCATCAGGGAAATTGCTCGGGTTCATCATCAGCAACCGGGGAATTGAAGCCAACCCTATGAAGATTTCAGCTATCACTGATATGGAGGCTCTGGCCACAATCAAAGATGTGCAGAAACTAACAGGCTGTATGGCAGCCCTGAACAGGTTCATCTCCCGGCTCGGGGAGAGAGGACTACCCTTCTTCAAGCTCCTGAAGCGCCAAGACAAGTTCCAATGGACAGAGGAGGCCGAGCGAGCCTTACAAGACCTAAAGCATCACCTTCAGTCCCCTCCGGTCCTTACAGCACCATTGCCAGGAGAAGGCCATGCATTTGGAGTGCAGAGGCCTGTATATTTCGTCAGCGAGGCACTCTCTGAATCCAAGGTATGATACCCAGCAGTCCAAAAACTTTTATATGCAATTTTGATTTCGTCCAGAAAATTGCGCCACTACTTCGATGAGTACAAGATCACCGTGATTACGGATTTCCCATTGGCGGATTGTGACACCCTGAAAATTTCCAAATTAAACTACGCGTTAGAGTGTTCCGATCAAAAACTTATTCGTCGTCGAACCCTAGCCCTAACCCTCTCCGTTTCCCCACCATCCTGACAGCCGACGCGAGCCGACCGCCGTCCCGTCCCGCACCGCTCGGTGGCCTGTCACTCACGCGTGACCGCGCGCGAATGCCGCGCGCGTGGCCGACAGCCGCGATCGCCGCCGCGATCGGCGCCGACGCAACCTCTCTCTCCTTTTCTTTTCTCTTTCTCCCCCTTTTCCATTTCTTTTTCTTTCCTTTTCTCCCTCTCTTTCTTTCTCTCTTCTTTTCCCCCCTTCTCCTCCTCCCTTCCTCTGCTCCCGAGCGCTGCTCAGCCCGCGCCACCCCTCCTGCTTGGCTCCCGTACGCACGCCTCGCCGCGCCAGGTACCGGCCGCCTCCTCCCTCGCGCGCACCCTCCCCCCTGCGCTTGGCCGCGCACGCCCCGCGCGTGCACCACGCGCCGCACCGGTCGCCGTGCCGCCCGTCGCACGGCCGAGCCACGACGCCGCGTCGTCCGCCGCTGGTGCCCGGCCCAGCCACTGCTCCCACGTGCGCACGCCGCGGGGTGCCCCGCCCTGCCCCCTGGCCCGCGCCACGCCGCGCCGTGCACGCACGCGCGCATGCCCGGACCCGCGATGCCGCACCGCCCGCCGCTGCCACGTCCTCCCTCGCCGCTCGCGCCATCGCCTGTGCCCGCACAGCCCTCCCCCACGTGCTCGACGACGCCTCGACGACCCCGCCGCCCGCACACCGCTCCACGACGGCCACAAGCAGCTGGAGCACCATTAATGGCGCCCCGCACCGCCCGCCGGCTGCCACCATCCCGTTCCCCTCCGCCCCACCGCCTTCTCCCTCTATAAAACGGCGCCCCCGTGCAGCTCACCTCCCCCACAGCTTCCACCACCGCCTCTAGCTCCCTCCCCTTGCCCCTAGCGCTGCCCCGCCGAGCTCCCACGACCGCCGCCGCCTGCCTCCATCGTCCCACCTCCACGCGCCACCCCGGCCCGAGGTGAGGCTGGGAACCGGTTCCCCGTGCCCCTCTCTCTCTCATCCCCCTTGCCCCGGGCTGCCCTTGGCCCTGGCCGGCCGGATTGGGCCGCCGCCGGCGCCCCTACCCCCCTCCTCTGTTCTGTGTGGGGAGAGGAGGAAGAAGGGGGCTTTTTGCCCGAAGCCCCTCCCCCCTTCCTGTATTTCCCCTTTTTCCAAAAGAACACCCCCCTTGTGTCACTTTTATCTGCAGGCCCTTCTGCTCTTAACTAATTAGAAAAACAACCCCCGCCGCGTAAACCTAATAACAAATAAACCCCTACGCCTTTCTAACGTACCCCAAAATAGTTCTGGAAAATTATAACCAAGTCCTTCCTATAGCATAACTACTTACGAATAAGTCCCTGAACCCTGTTTAACCCCTGAACCCCCCTTCACCTCATCATTTTATGCGCCAAACGATCTCCGATCGACCCGAAACTTTACCACGCCCTTCCTAGTATAGTTCCAATCATGCCAATACGAAACCACCCAAAAATATTACCCCTACCTCCATAACTAAATTATTTCCGATTTAAGCTCAACGATGAAAGCTTTTAGTTCTTTCGCTTGATTGTGTGTTTGTTTGTTTGCGTCATAGGACACGGAGTGAACGAGGAAGGTCCCGACTGTGACCAAGCGAACGAGGACCAGTTCTGCGTCCCCGAGCCCGAGGGACAGTGCTTCGATCAGGACCTCCCGCAAGGGTTTGACGATGGCAAGTTCAATTCCGCCCTTTGATGCATGATTCTGTCCTAGTTTTTACAAACACAACCCAGTGGCCTGTTTTATAAAATTGCATGGTTTTGCTTGTGGAAAACATGGTAGGATAGCCACCCTTGTTTGTGATAACCTTACCTTGACCACCTGTTTTATAAAGAGAATGTGTGTGTGGGGGAAGGGATAAAATGTGGTTTTGAAAGACGAGTTAGACGGGATGGATGGCATTTCTGTGTGAATTGCCGTGGGTGTGCTCGTACCTGTGTGGTAGAGCGAAGAAGGGATATATCCATCTTGTCACCCCTAAGGACCGAGTTGATGTGTCATCTCACCTAGCTTTCTGTCGTGCAAACCACTTGACCGTTGTATGGGCAACGGCTTAGCATAAATCCCACTAGTTAGTCTGATGGTCATCAGGAGAGCTGAGGGCAACGGGTGATCAAGGAGAAGGGATAAGCTCTGTGTGACTTATGCCCCGGTTAAACCTCTGAGATAGGTCGAATGACCCCTTGATGGATCCCGTGGTGGCTAGTCAGGTCTAGCTAAGGTGGGTAATGGCTTTGTTGGGATCTGCACCGACACTAAGGTGATCGTGCTGTGGTACCCCACCTGTGGGTAAAGTTGCACACCTCTGCAGAGTTAAAAATCTATTCGAATAGCCGTGCCCATGGTATTGGGCAAGTTATGGTGTGGTCACATAACTAGTGTTTCTCTCTGGGATTGGTGGGACTGGGTGTTATTTGGAAAATGTCCGGCAGTTGTGCCGTGGGCTACGATGGACAGGGAGTCCAGTAGCAGCTTAAGACTCGGATCCTGTGTGGATCAACAACACGTGCTCCTTGGTACTTGAAAACTTGTTTTGAAAATATTTTAAACGAACCTTTGCATAAAACCAAGTTTTTCCGCAAATGAACCATAACTTTATCCTTGGATTATCCTATGCATTTAATTCTGTTATACCCCCCCCTCCGCGGATGTGATTGGACTTGCTGAGTACGTTCGTACTCATCCCATTCTTACTTTTACAGTGGAAGATCCAGACTACATCCCCGAAGACGTCCTGCACCCAGTCTTCCTGTGGTTGAGGCCACCGTTGGAACTCCGCATGGCGCAAGACTCTAATGACTCTCTTTTTGTAGCCAGTGTAGTAGTGTGGGTTTTCGTTGTAATCCTCGCGATAGTGGCGCTTCACTGCCTATTACCGCGAAGAGTTATACGGTGATGTACCATTTGATGTAATAAAAGTGTTATCAGCCTCCTGGTACTGATAAAGTAACACTTTTAAGTCTTCCCTGATGGGGTGACGCTTCAGGTGGTATCAGAGCCGTAGACTGGCCGGAGGACGTGACCCTAGGAGCGAGACTTTCCTTTTAGGCCTAGGACTCGTTCTGACCCAGTTCTTTTCCCGCCTAAACACTCACCGCTGACTTTTGCCCTGTTCCAGATGGCTGACCATGGATGGGTTGACGGAGTCTGCCACGCAGAACCCGGCCTTCCTAAGTTATTAATACTCAGCCTGGAACGCATTGGAGTCATGGAACCGCCGGAGTATGCTTATCGAGAATACACCTCCAAGGGCATCCTTCGGTGCGACATGATGATTTTTGTGGGAAAAAGCACTCGCTACCCTGATATAGACCCCTGGTTCATCTCCACCTCTGGCTTTTGCTTCCCTGACACCTACCGAAAAGCCGCCCATAAAGCCCTGCGACGACTGCGTGTGATTTACAAGCACCACCTTCAGCGGACTCCCATGGGATTTTTCCCACCTACTGAAGGAAGAGGACGCACTTGGATTGACCGGATGAGAGGACTCGGAAGAGAAGAAGAGGACCTAGAAGATACAGTCTCCCACCTGTCCATCTACCTTACCGGCCTGGATGCGCTCTACCGCGAGCAGGCGGCACAACTGAAGCAGCTAATCCATGGGGTAGAAAAGGCAACCCAGGAACTGGAAGAGCAACAAACAAGGGCCGCACGCGCCGAGTATTCCTTAGCCACCCTCCAAGCCCAGATGCAGGAATACGAAAACCGCAGAGGAATAGGTGGGTGGATAGAGGAAGAAGAAGAACCCGAGGAAACCCATTGGGATAAAGGTACTCAGACCGAAGATGAGATGGATCGGTGCCTCCCAATAAAGAAGCGCCCTATCAGGATCGAGGAAGAATCCCCATGATAGGAGTAGCACTCCGAGTTAGAACCCTACCCTAGTAACCACGTATCCATGAGAACTGTACCCCCATGTTGCAATAATAAATGCTACCTACCTCGTTGTACCTGTGCAAAATTTGCTTACCCTGTCCTTATTTCAGATGGCTGAGGAAGGATGGACCCAGGGCGATTGCCAAGCTACACCTGGCTTTCCCAGCCTTTTTATCAATGCCCTGGAAAGCCTTGGCATTACGGAACGCCCAAGGTATTACAGCCGAGAGTACGAGCACCGTGGTACCCTCCACTGCAGGGTGATCCTGGTCATCGCCAGGAGTAACCGCTACCCCGACATCCAGCCTTGGCGAGTGACCACCACAGGGTTTAGGCATCAAGACACCTACCCCTTGACCGTCCGAAAAGCACTCCGTTACTTATGCCGGATTTTTGAAGGACACCTCGCCGCCACACCAGTAAGGTTCTTCCCGCCGGCCATCAGAACCCCAGTCTGGGAAGCACGCATGAGAAGCCTGGAACGTCGTCGCCAGGAAGAGGGCCCTTTGTACCAAGTGGCTACTTATCTGGCCGCCTTGGACCAACTCTTCGACGAGCAAGCCAACCTTCTGAGGGAACAGACCCACCGGGCCGAGCAAGCAGAGCTCGCAGTAAGGCTGCAGCAGATCCGAGCAGCCCAAGCCGAGGCAAGGGCCGCAGCAGCGGTCAGCAGCGAAGCAGTCGCCCAAGAGAGTCTCAGGTAGGCCCGAGACCGGCGTATGCAAGAATGGACCCAAAGTGGAACACCGGTCCCGGCGATTGGAGAAGACCATGTTTTACTCGGGACACCCGTCATAGGATGGGGACTGCTCTTTGGGAACACACAAGCTCCACCGGGGAACCCTAAAAGTTCTGCTGCCGCCGTCAAAGGGGATGCTGCAGCGCAACCCTTGACAAATGGGAACCCAGAGGACGGCGAGCGAGGACCTCTCACCCTTCCCACCCCGGGAGAAGGCACGCCTCGCGAGTAGAATGACCGACGCCATCCTAGTGATGCACCCCCCAGCCTCTTCTGCTTAAGACGTGCCCTTAGACACGACCCGGACGAGTAGCACGAGACCTAGCGTTACCCCAAGCTGTACCCCCCTTGCAGTAATAAAGTTGCTTGTGCTTGTTGTGGTGATGTGTGCTGGTTGTTGTGTGCGGTCTATGTGATTACCGGCAGAAGGTAGATTCTGCCTTATATACGAACTAAATAACTTAAACATCACATAATTGTTAACCCAAACTATCCAATCAACAGGTGACTCCCCGGAACGTCGCGAGGGCTTTCCGTAGCCGGAACCCCGCAGCCGCTGGTGTCAGAGCACAGCCTGTTGAACAAGACCTCCCTCAGGAAGAACAGGAAGTCAGCCAGAACCGAGGAGAAAATCAAGGAGGAGAGCAACTACCACCGCCCCCACCCCTCGGAGACTTGGCACAGATAATCCACAACCAGACCCTTATACTGGATACACTAGCCAATGCCCTCATTAACCGGCAGCCACGAGGGCAGAATATGAATGACAAGCTGACGGCCTTTCTAAGGACCAAGCCGCCCACCTTTGCCGGATCCTGCAACCCTTTGGATGCAGACGACTGGTTACGAGTAATTCAGAGGAAGCTCGAACTGTTCGAAAGCCAGGACCGGGACAAAGTCCTTCTGGCGGCCCACCAACTCACCGGAACCGCACTAGCTTGGTGGGAGAATTACTGTGCCGCAGCCGAGGATGCCTCTACCATCACTTGGGAGGAATTCGTGTGACACTCAGGTAATTAGCTTAGTCACACCCTAGAGTTTTGGAATACTTTTATGTCCAAAGTATGGCAAATGTGTGTTTTATGTATGCAATGTTATGGAAAAAAAAAGTGATGTTTATGTAATTAATTTTAACTAGAGGTCCTTTTATGCAAAATGGGTGGAAATAGAGGGAAAAGTTTAAAAGTAAGAGGGCTGTTTTGCAAAAAGTGATATCTGTGGTTAAATTGTAAAAACAGGTGAATTTACCCCTGGGTATACATGTAAAAGTATTTTTATCCATAGGATTTACATAAAATGTGAAATTATTACTAAGTCTATTTAATTTCCAAAACTATTGCTCAAATGCAGATGAACCTTAAAGAGAAGTTGTAGAGTTTGAAAAACCATGCACTTTTGCTTTTTGGACCATCTTCATTTGAGCACTGGTTTAAAAGTTGTAAGTCC
Organism: Panicum hallii; assembly: GCF_002211085.1. Lineage (NCBI taxonomy): Eukaryota > Viridiplantae > Streptophyta > Magnoliopsida > Poales > Poaceae > Panicum > Panicum hallii. Next base: position 27,916,867 of record NC_038046.1, on the reverse strand, counting down.
TTTACAGTCAAGTCCCTACTTTTCTCTCAAATTCCAAATCAGTCCTCAGCTTCATTCCTCCCCCTTTCTTCTTCCTGGCGCCTCTGCTCCCCTGCTCTGTTTCTGGTCTCCCTGCCGCCGATACAGTGCCTTGAATTTGGCCGCCGCCGGCCACCTCCTGTTCTCCCCGTCCACGCGTCTGTCCCCTGCGCAACCACCGCTCTAGCCCCCTCCGGTTGGCGCCCTGCCCGCGCGCCACGGCGCCTGTGCGCTGCCAGAGCCGCTCACCGGTGTCCCTGCCGCCGCCGCGCCTCCGAGGTTCATCTCCCCCGGTGGCAACCCCAAACCCGAGCCCAGCTTGCCGTGCTCCCCTTTGCCGCATCGTTTGCCTATAAAAGGATGCCCCAGGCCTCTTCGCGCGCGCACAGAAACCGCCGCCTCCTCCATTAGCGCCGCCGTGACCTCGGGTCGCTGTGGAACTCTCCCCTCCGCCCTCTCCCTTCCCAAACCGACCGCACCATCAGCTCCTCCGTGCCCCACCGCACCTCCCCGGCCCGGCCCTTTTCCTCCTCCGCACGCCGGAACCCCTCTACCGCTGCACGTCTCCGGCCGCCGGCCCGGCCTCCCGTGGGCAGCACTGCTCCGGCCATCCCAGCCCTCCCCAAGACCACCCACAGGTAGCCCAAGACCCCCTCGTGCTCCCCTCCCTTTTCCCCTCGCCGTCGGCGACTCCCACGGCCGGGATTTGGCCGGCCCCGAGCTCCTCCCCGCCGGCCATGGTCATTGGACCCAATTGCACTGATTGCTTTCTTTCTAAGGGGTTTTGTGTAAAATCCAGGGACTAGTCTGTAATAGAAGTATCTGTTATTTTATGTGAAAGCATTTTCTGCCTTGCAAAATTCGTAACAATTCACAGAAAAATTCAAAAATGGCAAAACCAGTTTTGTTAGAAACTAGATTTCTAACTCTATGACTTTTGTTAATAGAGTTTAGTTTGAAACAAAATACTTTCACCTTTATTTTAAACCTAAAATTAAGAGGTAATTTATGCTTAACCTGGTCATTTCATGCTCTGTTGATTATAAAGTTTGACATGAATGTTCTATAACCCCTAGGTAACTTTGTGCAAGTTTTAAACTCAAATTTAATTTAAACTTAACCTCTTTTAATTGAACTTTCAAATTTGAAATACTAACTAAACCTATTGTATAACCTTTTCTAATTGAAATTTATTGTCATTCTCTAATGTGATATTATTTAATGCTTAATTCATAATCAAATTTCTAAAACATATGATCTTTTATTCAAAGTTTTGAATTTAAATTTTGGTCATTTCAAAGTTAATTTAAATGTTTTAATTATTATTTGCAACAAACTCCACCATATCTATGTGATTCTTTTATAAATAGTGTTTCAGACCTAAACCTCTTTATTTTATGAATTCTTGTGTGTTAATTGAATGAGTTACAATATTCGAAATGTGAGATCTTAAATTTAAATTTCACCTTATTTAATTTATTGCATCTCATATAGAATCAACGACACTCGACGACGGGGACTACGAATTGGTCTTAGGACAAGACCAAGGCTTTCTAGAAGATCCAGCGCAAGCCGTCGAGGGACTAACTGAAGCCCCGAACCCAAGTTCGGAAGCCTCTGACTTTCCTGCCCTCACCCCCACTCCAGAAGGCAAGCCCCGGACATATCCCACTACTTTATTTACACTGCAATCTATGTCTATCTATATTATATTTTGCATTAAGTCTAGGAATTGAAGTGAAACCCTAGATGCATGAATCCTAGGAATCCAATGTAATGCTTCCGAGTCCTTATCGGATAGTTGCTCCGCTAATAGGACCGGTAGAAGTCGAGTGATTTCCTGTCACTCGCGCGATATAGGAGTTGCATGTTTACATTCCTGCAACCACTATAAGGATGACAGACAGGGTCATGTGCTGTATCATGACCTGGAAGTTTACCCTGTCTGTTTCGTTAAAAGTTGATAAGGTCGATATGTGTGGTAGTGGTGGCTAAGCGTTTGAACAGTACTAGCCACATGCCGCGAAATATGGTAAAGCGGTAAGCCTAGTAACCGATCGGCCCGGTAAGTGGACATACCTCCCACCACTCGATCTTTATGTTATGTTCACACGCACCGACCTGTGGGAGTACGTTCTGCATGGCAGACAGGAATACGGGTTTTGTAGTCGCGCTACAGACGTATGTCCTGCACGAGTGATGTGCGTACGGTCCTGCAAGTCGCTTGTGGTGGCCTGTCCACGAGTCGGAAAGAAAGGCAAACGGTTGCTTCGGAACAACTTGTGGATGTTCCAAGCGTGTGTGTTAGGTTTACCTTGCAAGGTTGAATCTCGATTCAGGAATAGTCCGCCTCTCACGATGCATGAGACTGCTGATCCCTTTTACCACATTGAGTAAGAAGTGGAACTAATGATGGATAATCTTGATGGATGATAATCACTACCTTGCTTGCTTAGTGTAGGTGCTAATCTAGAATAAATACTCAACTAGAAGATGAAAGCTAAAACTTGAAAATAGTTCATACTCTTTGTTGCTTTTCAGCTGAAAATAAACCCAGAGCCTTTACAATGCTTTCATGAGTCTAGTTATGGGCTAAAGTATACCCAGCCCCGGGTAAGCCTTGCTGAGTATTAGAATACTTAGCCTTGCTGATGTCTGTTTCAGGTATAACCTATGAGAGTACCACGAACAACCTTGTGTGGCCAACGTCCGTTCCGTTTGGCTGGTCCGTGGAGTGGGACCCGTCCCCGGCCGGCACTGACCCTCCGGAGTGACATCAAGCCTTGGGCTAAGCTTGGTGTTTGCCTTCGCGACGAATGTAGTCGCGTAAAACTTTTTCTTCCGCTGTGAGTTGGACAAGCTGTTATGCTTGTTAGTTAAACATGATTTTGTATAAGTTTACTATCTTTAAACTCAGTTTGTAATAATGTATATATGGCTGTAAATTAAAAGTTGATGAGCTATACTGTGATGTAAACTCGCCTTCGTGCGAGGTAAACCTGCTTCGATCCTGCTGAACCGTGGTTGTATCGGGTGGAGACCCGACAGACCAAAGGATTGTTCCGTTTGAAGTGCGTTGGTCTGATTGCGATTGTACGGCAATCAATAGCGCACTTGAGCCGGAATAATTCGAGCGGTTCTGCCACAGCTGGTATCAGAGCTGTAGGTTTATTTTTACATCCGGAGAAGCTCTTAAAAGGTATTTTCTGGATAAAAGTTTGCCAACAAATGAGTTTATAAAGTACGTTGGATCCGTTAAGGTTGTGCTTAGAACGTAAAGCCCTAAGGGTTTATATGGGAAAGTATCAGGTGGCTAATAGTATCTATATATGTATAGATAGTTCTGACTTGCAGCACTACTTTCCGTCAAAACTTAAATTCCTGCACAATTCAACCTTACTTCCTATAACGACATCTACGAACGGAGGTAAGAAGGTAAGGATCCTCAGCCAACTGAGGGAGCTTGGCCTTCCCGTCGGTGATGCGAAACGAACGCTGTTTCTCAAGCAGTGGCCTACTTGAGATGCTGCCAATATACCAACTTAGGTTGATTATATTGGGAGTATATGGTTCGGCGCAGGGTATGGCGATCGCTGTTCATACCCCCGCATTTTGCGGTACCCCCCGTGAATACGTTGTTTCGATAACGTATGCTAACGTTGTCTGTACGGCGGTAATTGTACAGATGCTGTTTCTATAGTGAACAGTAATGTTTGGGGACGCTTTCATGTCGTGCTGCCATGAAAGGTTCATGAGGTATACATATATATCTGTGTATTCTTCTGCAGGTACACTAACTACGTTTACGCTATTAGGATGCGTAGGGTTTATCGACTAGTTATATATAGTGAGAGACGTATGGTTATGCCACCGGAATTAATTACATAAGTCCGAACATATTCGGCAGTTATTTTGGTTGTGAGGACGAGTAGTGCATGCATGCATAATCTATTAACAAAAGGATTTTCATAAATAAAGGATATGTTGTTTGCCTTAGGAATGGGCTAATGGAGTTCTAATGATAGTTTTAGGTTGGGTATCTTATATAGAATCTTAGGTATCCATCTGATTTCTAGCCTTTGCTGTTATCAGACTTGACTATCTTATTCCATTTATCTTGTGATTTCACAGCAAAGTAAAGAGTCTCCGAAATGGACTCTGAGCACGGAGACCCTGTTATCAGTCCCCATCATTTCTCTTCTGGTAACCAGTCATCAGTAGGTAACTTAGAAGACTTTTAAGTTGAGAGGGTGCCAGTCCAGTTGTACTTAGTGTAGTAAAAGTGTAAAATAGGTAGTGTGTAGTTTGCTTAGGTCTGGAGCCACTTGTTGTATATGTGGCATATGTAATTAAGTGATGGCTTATAGTAGTCCAGGGGTACTAATGTAAGACATAAGGATCACCAGTGCTTATGTAGTAACCCAAATCTTGTGTCTGTTATCTTCCTTTATCTTCTTGCATCCGAATGAGTGGGTTGAATGGAGCATAAGAATTGCATTCCTGTTTGGAAATTGTATATCATCTGAAATTTGGAATAGGGAAGTTATTGATAATGGATATCTCCTTCATTTCAGATGGTTGGAGCTACTCGTGGAACCCCGGAAGGATTCCGGGCAGGACAACCTGGTAGTTCTCAGCAATCACCACCGCCACCTCCAAATCTTGCCGAGGTTATGGCCCGGCAAACTGAGCTTCTAAATCAACTTGTGCAAGCTCAAATGGGCCACTTCCGGCAGCAACCTCGAGGCCGAGGTGAACTTCTATCGGCCAGTTACCAGGATTTTCTCAGCACCCAACCTCCTTTATTCCATAAGGCCGATGAGCCTTTGGATGCGGATGCATGGTTGCGGACTATTGAGTCTAAGTTCGCCCTACTATCAGCTCCATGTTCAGAGGAGAACAAGGTGCTCTTCGCAGCCCAGCAACTTCGAGGCCATGCTCGTCTTTGGTGGGATCAGTTTCATGCGATGCAACCCGCCGAACACGTGTCATTTGGACGAGTTTCGGACTGCATTCCAAGCACACCATATACCAGCAGGACTCATTGAGCGAAAGCTCAATGAATTTCTAAGTTTGACCCAAGGTACCCGTACGGTTACACAGTATGCACAGGTTTTTAATCACCTGTGCCAGTATGCGGGATCACATGCGGACACGGATGCCCACAAATGTGATCGTTTCCGTCGAGGCCTAAACACCAAGCTCAAGGAATGGCTGAATTTGGTGAAGGCTGAAAATTTCAATGAGTTGGTCAACATGGCCATAACTCAAGAAGACTGCATTGCCGCCCACCGAGCAGAGAAGAAACGGAAGGCACCTACAGGGCCTGCAACTTCGCAGTCGCCAAGGTATCGGTTAGTTCCAAGTAATGCTCCTCGAGCTCTGCCTCGAAATAATTTACCTGGCAGATGGGTAGCCCGACCTCCCCAACCAGCACAATTCAACCGACCACCTCTGCCACAAAATCAGCAACAACCCCAACAAGGTCTGCGGCCGAGCTTTCCGCCAACTACTCCAGGAAACAACAATAATCGTTGTTTCAATTGCGGAAGCCCGTCCCACTTCATCAAGAATTGCCCTCAACCTAGGAAATCTTTCCAAGGGCAAACATCTAATCCAACCAACAAGGGCAAGGGCAAGAAACAGGTGGTCCAGGTTCGTCAAGGGAGGGTAAACCTCACCACACTCTCCGAACTCCCTGAAGGGGCACCGATAATGACGGGTACATTTTCTATCAACCATCATCCTGTTATTATTCTTTTCGATACTGGTGCCACCCATAGTTTTATTAGTATGGATTGCGGGACCAAAGTGGGCTTGGATATCGGTTATATAAATGAAGCCTATAGGATCATAACTCCTGGTGGTAAGATTTTGTCCAATCAAATCTGTAGAATGGTACCAATTCAGCTGGGTAGTCATCTAATAAAAACAGATCTGCTAGTAATAGACCTAAAAGGAATGGATGTCCTTTTGGGTATGAACTGGATGACCCAACATCATGTATCCTTAGATATCCTTTCTCGAACTGTGGGAATAGGTTCACCTGAGAATGAGTCAACCGTTCTCTATCTCCCACAACAGCAACACCTTAACCCTTGTACTTATGCTACCACTGGGGTTAAGTTAAAAGATATCCCTGTCGTCTGCGAGTATCCTGATGTTTTTCCAAACGATTTGCTTGGAATGCCTCCAGATAGAGATATCGAGTTTATCATAGAACTCCAACCGGGTACAGCCCCTATCTCTAAGAGACCTTACCGTATGCCTCCTAATGAGTTGGCCGAGTTAAAAACCCAACTCCAAGATCTCTTAGACAAAGGTTTCATTCATCCTAGTGCATCACCCTGGGGTTGTCCAGCCTTATTTGTGAAAAAGAAAGACAATAGCTTGAGGCTATGTGTGGATTATCGTCCTCTCAATGCGGTGACCATCAAAAATAAGTATCCTTTACCCCGCATTGATATCCTCTTTGATCAGTTAGCCGGAGCCAAAGTGTTTTCTAAAATTGATCTTCGTTCCGGCTATCACCAAATTAAGATTCGGCCAGTGATGTCCCAAAAACAGCTTTCTCCACTCGGTATGGTCTATACGAGTATCTTGTCATGTCGTTTGGTCTCACTAACGCTCCAGCCTATTTCATGTACCTCATGAATTCCGTCTTCATGCAAGAACTCGACAAGTTTGTTGTAGTCTTCATTGATGACATCTTGATCTATTCTAAAACTCCAGAAGATCATGCTAAGCATCTCCATGTCATCCTTCAACGATTAAGAGACCACCATCTGTATGCCAAATTCTCTAAATGTGAATTTTGGCTAGATACAGTCAAATTCCTGGGCCATACCATTTCTGGTGACGGAATATCTGTCGATCCCAGTAAAGTACAAGAAGTGATGGATTGGAAACCCCCGACCTCCGTCCATCAAATTCGTAGTTTTCTCGGTCTAGCTGGCTATTATCGCCGTTTCATTCCTGACTTTTTTAGAATAGCCAAACCTATGACCGAACTACTAAAGAAAGGTGTGAAATTCTCCTGGGATCAAAAATGCGAAGATGCATTTCATCTTCTCAGAAATCATCTTACGACGGCTCCAGTCTTAGCTCAACCAGATACCTCAAAACCTTTTGACATCTACTGTGATGCATCGGGAACTGGACTTGGTTGTGTACTTATGCAAGACAACCGAGTAATTGCATATGCATCACGAGCACTTAGGGTTCATGAACAAAATTACCCCACTCATGATCTCGAACTTGCAGCTGTTATTCATGCCCTGAAAATCTGGAGACACCATCTGATGGGTACGAAATGTCATATTTACACTGATCATAAAAGCCTCAAGTATATTTTTACCCAGGCAGATTTGAATATGAGGCAAAGACGCTGGCTAGAACTTATCAAAGATTATGATTTGGAAGTCCATTATCATCCGCGCAAGGCCAATGTCGTTGCAGATGCCCTTAGTCGCAAAGCCATTGTTCTTGCCTATCTATTGAAGCATTCGACGAAACTCTCTGTTGGGAAATGAATAAGCTCAACCTAGAGATCATTTCCCAAGGTGACTTAAACCATCTTTCGGTTGAAGCCACATCAGAGATAGCATTGTTCTAACGCAACAGCATAATAAAGGGATCAGAATCATTAAACAGAAGATAATACGAGGAGAAGGGAAGTATAAATGCTTCCGAGTAGATCCTGAAGGAGTATTATGGTTCAACGAGCGTATTGTTATACCGAAGAACCATAAACTCCATAAACAAATAATGGATGAGGCCCATCTATCCAAATTCTCTATACATCCTGGCAGTATAAAGATGTATCAGGATCTGAAACAGAACTTTTGGTGGACTCGTATGAGACGAGAAATAGCCAAATATGTGTCGGAATGTGATATCTGCCAAAGAGTAAAAGCCAGTCATTTGAAGACTGCTGGTATCCTTCAACCTCTACCCATTCCCTCGTGGAGTGGGAGGATATCAGTATGGACTTTATTGTTGGCCTGCCCAACACTTCTCGCAGGCATGACTCTATTTGGGTAATCGTTGATCGATTAACCAAGACTGCACATTTCCTTCCCGTGCATACTACGTATATTGCCAAGAAGTATGCCGAGATCTATTTAGATCAAATTGTTCGTCTTCATGGAGTACCTAAAACAATTATTTCTGATCGTGGAGCACAATTTGTTGCTCGATTCTGGGAGCAACTTCATGATGCTCTTGGAACTAAGTTAATTCGAAGCTCCGCCTATCATCCTCAAACAGATGGGCAAACTGAACGGGTAAACCAGATTCTGGAAGATATGCTCAGAGCTTGTGTACTCCAATTTGACAAAAACTGGGATAAATACTTGTCACTAGCAGAATTCTCTTACAATAATAGCTATCAGACAAGTATTAAGATGGCCCCATTTGAAGCATTGTACGGTCGCCGATGCCGAACTCCTTTGAGTTGGTCACAAACCGGCGAGCGAAAAATTTTTGGACCCGATCTAGTTATGGAAGCAGAGGATAAAGTCAAGCTTATCCAGAACAATTTAAAGGCTGCCCAATCTCGATAGAAAAGCTACGCTGATATACGAAGAAGACCATTGCAGTTTCAAATCGGAGACTTCGTATATCTTCGAGTATCTCCCACCCGGGGTGTTCAAAGATTCGGTGTAAAAGGAAAACTTGCTCCTGATACATTGGACCCTTTGAAATCCTTGAAATCTGTGGACCTGTAGCTTACCGTCTCCAACTTCCTCCGCAATTAGCAGCTATCCATAATATCTTTCATGTATCCCAACTCAGAAAGTGTGTTAAGATCCCCACCGAAGTCATCGATTCCCAAGCTATCGAAATCGAACCAGATTTGACCTATACAGAGCATCCAATCAGAATCCTTGACACTAAAGAGAGAAGCACCAGAAGAGAAACCACCAGAATGTACAAGACTCAGTGGAACCATCATACGGAAGAAGAAGCAACATGGGAAACTGAATCTTATCTCCAGCATAACTTTCCTGACTTCTTCCGAACCAACCTCCAAGTTTGATTCTTCCCTTTCTTTCTATTCCGGAATCTCGGGACGAGATTCTTTTTAGGGGGGAAGGCTGTGACACTCAGGTAATTAGCTTAGTCACACCCTAGAGTTTTGGAATACTTTTATGTCCAAAGTATGGCAAATGTGTGTTTTATGTATGCAATGTTATGGAAAAAAAAGTGATGTTTATGTAATTAATTTTAACTAGAGGTCCTTTTATGCAAAATGGGTGGAAATAGAGGGAAAAGTTTAAAAGTAAGAGGGCTATTTTGCAAAAAGTGATATCTGTGGTTAAATTGTAAAAACAGGTGAATTTACCCCTGGGTATACATGTAAAAGTATTTTTATCCATAGGATTTACATAAAATGTGAAATTATTACTAAGTCTATTTAATTTCCAAAACTATTGCTCAAATGCAGATGAACCTTAAAAGAAGTTGTAGAGTTTGAAAAACCATGCACTTTTGCTTTTTGGACCATCTTCATTTGAGCACTGGTTTAAAAGTTGTAAGTCCTTTACAGTCAAGTCCCTGCTTTTCTCTCAAATTCCAAATTAGTCCTCAGCTTCATTCCTCCCCCTTTCTTCTTCCTGGCGCCTCTGCTCCCCTGCTCTGTTTCTAGTCTCCCTGCCGCCGATACAGTGCCTTGAATTTGGCCGCCGCCGGCCACCTCCTGTTCTCCCCGTCCACTCGTCTGTCCCCTGCGCAACCACTGCTCTAGCCCCCTCCGGTTGGCGCCCTGCCCGTGCGCCACGGCGCCTGTGCGCTGCCAGAGCCGCTCGCCGGTATCCCTGCCGCCGCCGCGCCTCCGAGGTTCATCTCCCCCGGTGGCAACCCCAAACCCGAGCCCAGCTTGCCGTGCTCCCCTTTGCCGCATCGTTTGCCTATAAAAGGATGCCCCAGGCCTCTTCGCACGCGCACAGAAACCGCCGCCTCCTCCATTAGCGCCGCCGTGACCTCGGGTCGCTGTGGAACTCTCCCCTCCGCCCTCTCCCTTCCCAAACCGACCGCACCATCAGCTCCTCCGTGCCCTATCGCACCTCCCCGGCCCGGCCCTTTTCCTCCTCCGCACGCCGGAACCCCTCTGCCGCCGCACGTCTCCGGCCGCCGGCCCGGCCTCCCATGGGCAGCACTGCTCCGGCCATCCCAAGCCTCCCTAAGACCACCCACAGGTAGCCCAAGACCCCCTCGTGCTCCCCCTCCCTTTTACCCTCGCCGCCGGTGACTCCCACGGCCGGGATTTGGCCGGCCCCGAGCTCCTCCCCGCCGGCCATGGTCATTGGACCCAATTGCACTGATTGCTTTCTTTCTAAGGGGTTTGGTGTAAAATCCAGGGACTAGTGTGTAATAGAAGTATCTGTTATTTTATGTGAAAGCATTTTCTGCCTTGCAAAATTCGTAACAATTCACAGAAAAATTCAAAAATGGCAAAACCAGTTTTGTTAGAAACTAGATTTCTAACTCTATGACTTTTGTTAATAGAGTTTAGTTTGAAACAAAATACTTTCGCCTTTATTTTAAACCTAAAATTAAGAGGTAATTTATGCTTAACCTGGTCATTTCATGCTCTGTTGATTATAAAGTTTGACATGAATGTTCTATAACCCCTAGGTAACTTTGTGCAAGTTTTAAACTCAAATTTAATTTAAACTTAACCTCTTTTAATTGAACTTTCAAATTTGAAATACTAACTAAACCTATTGTATAACCTTTTCTAATTGAAATTTATTGTCATTCTCTAATGTGATATTATTTAATGCTTAATTCATAATCAAATTTCTAAAACCTATGATCTTTTATTCAAAGTTTTGAATTTAAATTTTGGTCATTTCAAAGTTAATTTAAATGTTTTAATTATTATTTGCAACAAACTCCACCATATCTATGTGATTCTTTTATAAATAGTGTTTCAGACCTAAACCTCTTTATTTTATGAATTCTTGTGTGTTAATTGAATGAGTTACAATATTCGAAATGTGAGATCTTAAATTTAAATTTCACCTTATTTAATTTATTGCATCTCATATAGAATCAACGACACTCGACGACGGGGACTACGAATTGGTCTTAGGACAAGACCAAGGCTTTCCAGAAGATCCAGCGCAAGCCGTCGAGGGACTAACTGAAGCCCCAAACCCAAGTTCGGAAGCCTCTGACTTTCCTGCCCTCACCCCCACTCCAGAAGGCAAGCCCCGGACATATCCCACTACTTTAGTTACACTGCAACTATGTCTATCTATATTATATTTTGCATTAAGTCTAGGAATTGAAGTGAAACCCTAGATGCATGAATCCTAGGAATCCAATGTAATGCTTCCGAGTCCTTATCGGATAGTTGCTCCGCTAATAGGACCGGTAGAAGTCGAGTGATTTCCTATCACTCGCGCGATATAGGAGTTGCATGTTTACATTCCTGCAACCACTATAAGGATGACAGATAGGGTCATGTGCTGTATCATGACCTGGAAGTTTACCCTGTCTGTTTCGTTAAAAGTTGATAAGGTCGATATGTGTGGTAGTGGTGGCTAAGCGTTTGAACAGTACTAGCCACATGCCGCGAAATATGGTAAAGCGGTAAGCCTAGTAACCGATCGGCCCGGTAAGTGGATATACCTCCCACCACTCGATCTTTATGTTATGTTCACACGCACCGACCTGTGGGAGTATGTTCTGCATGGCAGACAGGAATACGGGTTTTGTAGTCGCGCTACAGACGTATGTCCTGCACGAGTGATGTGCGTACGGTCCTGCAAGTCGCTTGTGGTGGCCTGTCCACGAGTCGGAAAGAAAGGCAAACGGTTGCTTCGGAACAACTTGTGGATATTCCAAGCGTGTGTGTTAGGTTTACCTTGCAAGGTTGAATCTCGATTCAGGAATCGTCCGCCTCTCATGATGCATGAGACTGCTGATCCCTTTTACCACATTGAGTAAGAAGTGGAACTAATGATGGATAATCTTGATGGATGATAATCACTACCTTGCTTGCTTAGTGTAGGTGCTAAAACTTGAAAATGGTTCATACTCTTTGTTGCTTTTCAGCTGAAAATAAACCCAGAGCCTTTACAACGCCTTCATGAGTCTAGTTATGGGCTAAAGTATACCCAGCCCCGGGTAAGCCTTGCTGAGTATTAGAATACTCAGCCTTGCTGATGTCTGTTTCAGGTATAACCTACGAGAGTACCACGGACAACCTTGTGTGGCCAATGTCCGTTCCGTTTGGCTGGTCCGTGGAGTGGGACCCGTCCCCGGCCGGCACTGACCCTCCGGAGTGACATCAAGCCTTGGGCTAAGCTTGGTGTTCGCCTTCGCGACGAATGTAGTCGCGTAAAACTTTTTCTTCCGCTGTGAGTTGGACAAGCTGTTATGCTTGTCAGTTAAACATGATTTTGTATAAGTTTACTATCTTTAAACTCAGTTTGTAATAATGTATATATGGCTGTAAATTAAAAGTTGATGAGCTATACTGTGATGTAAACTCGCCTTCGTGCGAGGTAAACCTGCTTCGATCCTGCTGAACCGTGGTTGTATCGGGCGGAGACCCGACAGACCAAAGGATTGTTCCGTTTGAAGTGCGTTGGTCTGATTGCGATTGTACGGCAATCAATAGCGCACTTGAGCCGGAATAATTCGAGCGGTTCTGCCACAGCTGGTATCAGAGCTGTAGGTTTATTTTTACATCCGGAGAAGCTCTTAAAAGGTGTTTTCTGGATCAAAGTTTGCCAACAAATGAGTTTATAAAGTACGTTGGATCCGTTAAGGTTGTGCTTAGAACGTAAAGCCCTAAGGGTTTATATGGGAAAGTATCAGGTGGCTAATAGTATCTATATATGTATAGATAGTTCTGACTTGCAGCACTACTTTCCGTCAAAACTTAAATTCCTGCACAATTCAACCTTACTTCCTGTAACGACATCTACGAACGGAGGTAAGAAGGTAAGGATCCTCAGCCAACTGAGGGAGCTTGGCCTTCCCGTCGGTGATGCGAACCGAACGCTGTTTCTCAAGCAGTGGCCTACTTGAGATGCTGCCAATATACCAACTTAGGTTGATTATATTGGGAGTATATGGTTCGGCGCAGGGTATGGCGATCGCTGTTCATACCCCCGCATTTTGCGGTACCCCCCGTGAATACGTTGTTTCGATAACGTATGCTAACGTTGTCTGTACGGCGGTAATTGTACAGATGCTGTTTCTATAGTGAAGAGTAATGTTTGGGGATGCTTTCATGTCGTGCTGCCATGAAAGGTTCATGAGGTATACATATATATCTGTGTATTCTTCTGTAGGTACACTAACTATGTTTACGCTATTAGGATGCGTAGGGTTTATCGACTAGTTATATATAGTGAGAGACGTATGGTTATGCCACCGGAATTAATTACGTAAGTCCGAACATATTCGGCAGTTGTTTTGGTTGTGAGGACGAGTAGTGCGTGCATGCATAATCTGTTAACAAAAGGATTTTCATAAATAAAGGATATGTTGTTTGCCTTAGGAATGGGCTAATGGAGTTCTAATGATAGTTTTAGGTTGGGTATCTTATATAGAATCTTAGGTATCCATCTGATTTCTAGCCTTTGCTGTTATCAGACTTGACTATCTTATTCCATTTATCTAGTGATTTCTCAGCAAAGTAAAGAGTCTCTGAAATGGACTCTGAGCACGGAGACCCTGTTATCAGTCCCCATCATTTCTCTTCTGGTAACCAGTCATCAGTAGGTAACATAGAAGACTTTTAAGTTGAGAGGGTGCCAGTCCAGTTGTACTTAGTGTAGTAAAAGTGTAAAATAGGTAGTGTGTAGTTTGCTTAGGTCTGGAGCCACTTGTTGTATATGTGGCATATGTAATTAAGTGATGGCTTATAGTAGTCCAGGGGTACTAATGTAAGACATAAGGATCACCAGTGCTTATGTAGTAACCCAAATCTTGTGTCTGTTATCTTCCTTTATCTTCTTGCATCCAAATGAGTGGGTTGAATGGAGCATAAGAATTGCATTCCTGTTTGGAAATTGTATATCATCTGAAATTTGGAATAGGGAAGTTATTGATAATGGATATCTCCTTCATTTCAGATGGTTGGAGCTACTTGTGGAACCCCGGAAGGATTCCGAGCAGGACAACCTGGTAGTTCTCAGCAATCACCACCGCCACCTCCAAATCTTGCCGAGGTTATGGCCCGGCAAACTGAGCTTCTAAATCAACTTGTGCAAGCTCAAATGGGCCACTTCCAGCAGCAACCTCGAGGCCGAGGTGAACTTCTATCGGCCAGTTACCAGGATTTTCTCAGCACCCAACCTCCTTTATTCCATAAGGCCGATGAGCCTTTGGATGCGGATGCATGGTTGCGGACTATTGAGTCTAAGTTCGCCCTACTATCAGCTCCATGTTCAGAGGAGAACAAGGTGCTCTTCGCAGCCCAGCAACTTCGAGGCCATGCTCGTCTTTGGTGGGATCAGTTTCATGCGATGCAACCCGCCATATACCAGCAGGACTCATTGAGCGAAAGCTCAATGAATTTCTAAGTTTGACCCAAGGTACCCGTACAGTTACACAGTATGCACAGGTTTTTAATCACCTGTGCCAGTATGCGGGATCACATGCGGACACGGATGCCCGCAAATGTGATCGTTTCCGTCGAGGCCTAAACACCAAGCTCAAGGAATGGCTGAATTTGGTGAAGGCTGAAAATTTCAATGAGTTGGTCAACATGGCCATAACTCAAGAAGACTGCATTGCCGCCCACCGAGCAGAGAAGAAACGGAAGGCACCTACAGGGCCTGCAACTTCGCAGTCGCCAAGGTATCGGTTAGTTCCAAGTAATGCTCCTCGAGCTCTGCCTCGAAATAATTTACCTGGCAGATGGGTAGCCCGACCTCCCCAACCAGCACAATTCAACCGACCACCTCTGCCACAAAATCAGCAACAACCCCAACAAGGTCTGCGGCCGAGCTTTCCGCCAACTACTCCAGGAAACAACAATAATCGTTGTTTCAATTGCGGAAGCCCGTCCCACTTCATCAAGGATTGCCCTCAACCTAGGAAATCTTTCCAAGGGCAAACATCTAATCCAACCAACAAGGGCAAGGGCAAGAAACAGGTGGTCCAGGTTCGTCAAGGGAGGGTAAACCTCACCACACTCTCCGAACTCCCTGAAGGGGCACCGATAATGACGAGTACATTTTCTATCAACCATCATCCCGTTATTATTATTTTCGATACTGGTGCCACCCATAGTTTTATTAGTATGGATTGCGGGACCAAAGTGGGCTTGGATATCGGTTATATAAATGAAGCCTATAGGATCATAACTCCTAGTGGTAAGATTTTGTCCAATCAAATCTGTAGAATGGTACCAATTCAGCTGGGTAGTCATCTAATAAAAACAGATCTGCTAGTAATAGACCTAAAAGGAATGGATGTCCTTTTGGGTATGAACTGGATGACCCAACATCATGTATCCTTAGATATCCTTTCTCGAACTGTGGGAATAGGTTCACCTGAGAATGAGTCAACCGTTCTCTATCTCCCACAACAGCAACACCTTAACCCTTGTACTTATGCTACCACTGGGGTTAAGTTAAAAGATATCCCTGTCGTCTGTGAGTATCCTGATGTTTTTCCAGATGATTTGCCTGGAATGCCTCCAGATAGAGATATCGAGTTTATCATAGAACTCTAACCGGGTACAGCCCCTATCTCTAAGAGACCTTACCGTATGCCTCCTAATGAGTTGGCCGAGTTAAAAACCCAACTCCAAGATCTCTTAGACAAAGGTTTCATTCGTCCTAGTGCATCACCCTGGGGTTGTCCAGCCTTATTTGTGAAAAAGAAAGACAATAGCTTGAGGCTATGTGTGGATTATCGTCCTCTCAATGTGGTGACCATCAAAAATAAGTATCCTTTACCCCGCATTGATATCCTCTTTGATCAGTTAGCCGGAGCCAAAGTGTTTTCTAAAATTGATCTTCGTTCCGGCTATCACCAAATTAAGATTCGGCCTAGTGATGTCCCAAAAACAGCTTTCTCCACTCGGTATGGTCTATACGAGTATCTTGTCATGTCGTTTGGTCTCACTAACGCTCCAGCCTATTTCATGTACCTCATGAATTCCGTCTTCATGCAAGAACTCGACAAGTTTGTTGTAGTCTTCATTGATGACATCTTGATCTATTCTAAAACTCCAGAAGATCATGCTAAGCATCTCCATGTCATCCTTCAACGATTAAGAGACCACCATCTGTATGCCAAATTCTCTAAATGTGAATTTTGGCTAGATACAGTCAAATTCCTGGGCCATACCATTTCTGGTGACGGAATATCTGTCGATCCCAGTAAAGTACAAGAAGTGATGGATTGGAAACCCCCGACCTCCGTCCATCAAATTCGTAGTTTTCTCGGTCTAGCTGGCTATTATCGCCGTTTCATTCCTGACTTTTCTAGAATAGCCAAACCTATGACCGAACTACTAAAGAAAGGTGTGAAATTCTCCTGGGATCAAAAATGCGAAGATGCATTTCATCTTCTCAGAAATCATCTTACGACGGCTCCAGTCTTAGCTCAACCAGATACCTCAAAACCTTTTGACATCTACTGTGATGCATCGGGAACTGGACTTGGTTGTGTACTTATGCAAGACAACCGAGTAATTGCATATGCATCACGAGCACTTAGGGTTCATGAACAAAATTACCCCACTCATGATCTCGAACTTGCAGCTGTTATTCATGCCCTGAAAATCTGGAGACACCATCTGATGGGTACGAAATGTCATATTTACACTGATCATAAAAGCCTCAAGTATATTTTTACCCAGGCAGATTTGAATATGAGGCAAAGACGCTGGCTAGAACTTATCAAAGATTATGATTTGGAAGTCCATTATCATCCGGGCAAGGCCAATGTCGTTGCAGATGCCCTTAGTCGCAAAGCGCATTGTTCTTGCCTATCTATTGAAGCATTCGATGAAACTCTCTGTTGGGAAATGAATAAGCTCAACCTAGAGATCATTTCCCAAGGTGACTTAAACCATCTTTCGGTTGAAGCCACACTCAGAGATAGCATTGTTCTAACGCAACAGCATAATAAAGGGATCAGAATCATTAAATAGAAGATAATACGAGGAGAAGGGAAGTATAAATGCTTCCGAGTAGATCCTGAAGGAGTATTATGGTTCAACGAGCGTATTGTTATACCGAAGGACCATAAACTCCGTAAACAAATAATGGATGAGGCCCATCTATCCAAATTCTCTATACATCCTGGCAGTACAAAGATGTATCAGGATCTGAAACAGAACTTTTGGTGGACTCGTATGAGACGAGAAATAGCCAAATATGTGTCGGAATGTGATATCTGCCAAAGAGTCAAAGCCAGTCATTTGAAGACTACTGGTATCCTTCAACCTCTACCCATTCCCTCGTGGACGTGGGAGGATATCAGTATGGACTTTATTGTTGGCCTGCCCAACACTTCTCGCAGGCATGACTCTATTTGGGTAATCGTTGATCGATTAACCAAGACTGCACATTTCCTTCCCGTGCATACTACGTATATTGCCAAGAAGTATGCCGAGATCTATTTAGATCAAATTGTTCGTCTTCATGGAGTACCTAAAACAATTATTTCTGATCGTGGAGCACAATTTGTTGCTCGATTCTGGGAGCAACTTCATGATGCTCTTGGAACTAAGTTAATTCGAAGCTCCGCCTATCATCCTCAAACAGATGGGCAAACTGAACGGGTAAACCAGATTCTGGAAGATATGCTCAGAGCTTGTGTACTCCAATTTGACAAAAACTGGGATAAATACTTGTCACTAGCAGAATTCTCTTACAAGAGGTTCACAGTGTATTGTGATGCTTCGAGGGATGGTCTTGGTTGCGTCCTGATGCAGGAAGGCGGAGTGATAGCTTATGCTTCGCGGCAGCTGCGTCGGCACGAGCTAAATTATCCCACTCATGATCTGGAGTTAGCCGCAGTTGTGCATGCTCTGAAGATATGGAGGCATTACTTGTTTGGGCAGCAGTGTGACATTTACACTGATCACAAGAGCCTCAAGTATATTTTCACCCAGAATGAGCTGAACATGCGGCAGAGAAGATGGCTAGAATTGGTCAAGGATTATGACCTGGAGATTCACTATCATCCGGGCAAGGCCAATGTCGTGGCAGATGCTCTGAGCAGGAAGAGCTACGTTAACATGGCCGTGGCTTTTCAGATGCCTCAGGAGTTATGCCAGGAGCTTGAGCAGTTGAGTCTGGGTTTCTTGCATCACACCTCGGGTACATCATTCGAGGCAGAACCCACTCTAGCGGCAGAGATTAGGCAGCATCAGAAAGAAGATAAGAAGCTGCTAGAGATCCGTGAATTGCTTAAGATTGGTAAAGCCCCGCATTTCAGAGAGGATGATCAGGGTACCTTGTGGTACAAGGGTCGGATCTGTGTGCCGGATGTAGCGGATCTCAGGAAGTTGATTCTGAGTGAGGCTCATGATACGGCATATTCCATTCATCCAGGCAGCACGAAGATGTATTACGACCTAAAGGAACGATTCTGGTGGTATGGAATGAAGCGTTCCGTTGCGGAGTATGTGGCTATCTGCGACACTTGTCAGTGTGTCAAGGCAGAGCATCAGAGACCAGCAGGTTTATTGCAGCCGTTGAAAATTCCAGAGTGGAAATGGGAGGAGATCACTATGGACTTCATTGTGGGATTGCCACGTACTCAGAAAGGGTACAACTCCATATGGGTAGTAGTGGATCGGTTGATGAAGGTTGCTCACTTCATTCCGGTGAACACTACCTACTCCGGTGCTAGACTCGCAGAGTTGTACATCTCCAGGATTGTATGTCTACATGGAGTTCCGAAGAAAATTATATCTGATCGAGGATCTCAGTTCACTTCACAGTTCTGGGAGTAGTTGCATGATTCGTTGGATACGAAGCTGTGTTTCAGCACTGCTTATCATCCTTAGACAGATGGGCAGACAGAAAGAACCAACCAAGTGTTGGAGGATATGCTTCGAGCCTGTGCTATTCAGTACGGTACCAGCTGGGATAAATGCCTGCCGTGTAACACCCTAAGGTATTTTCCCTAATTTTAATGAATTTAATTGGGCTTAAATAAATTTTCCATGCTTTTCCTTAATTTATATCGCATTTAACGTAATTTTATAACACAGGAAAATAAAATTAATCATAAGATCAACTTGATTGTGCATTCATGCTGGTGCATTATTTTAATTGTGTTGGGTTTGAATTCAAACTTATTTGAATTCAAATGGCATGGTTTGAATGTTTGAGTGTAGGAAAGAAATGGGAAAAAGAAGGGAAAAGAAAGAGCCAGCCCAACCCTCCCTTGGCCCAGCCCAGCTCTCCACTTCCTTCTCTACTCCCTCCTCGGGCCCTTTCCCCTCTCCCCCGCGTGGGCCAAGCCCGAGCTCCACCCTTCCTCTCTCCCCTTCTCTCGCGTGGGCCGCGCCCCGGCCCACCTTTCCCCTTAACCCGAGCCAGCGCTCCCTGCTCTCCCCTCCTCTCCCTCTGTCAGCTCGGGCCCATCTGCCGGCGCCGTTCCCCGCTCACGCGCCCTCTCCCCTCCCTCTCGCTGGCCACTCAACCCCACCCGTCAGTCCTTTCCTCTTCCCCGCTCGCGCTGCCCTCTGTTCCGCTGACCCCCGCCCCGCCGGCCGCACCTTGGCAACCTGGGCCCGCCCCTCTGCCTCCCTCTGCCTCGCACCCGCGCCGCACCCCTGCCTGCGACCGAGCCCCCTTTCCAGAAGCTTCGCTGCAGACCCAGTGCTACGCGGGGTAGTTGCGCTTGATCCGTTTCCCCCGCGTGCAACGATCCCCGCCGGGATTCCTGCGCCAGCTCCGGCACGCGCGCCCGAGCTAACCCGTGGCCCTTAAGTGGCTTCCCCGCACGCCCTGGAGCCCAACCACCGAAGCCCGCAAGCGCTAGCCGCCGCCGCCGCCGCCGCCCGTGAAGCTTAGCGGAGGCACCCTGCTCCGCCGTGGTCCGTCGGTCCCGACCCGCCTCCGGTCCCTCTTTTCCCCCTCGGTGAGCATCTCAGCGTTCCCGGGTCCTCTTGCGTTGATGTTGTGGTTTCTAGCCCCCCCTTAGCGACCGAACCGCCGTCCGCCCATGGCCGCCGCCGCACCGAGCCGCTTTTACCGCCGGGCGGACCTTCCTAGCCACCGTAGGCTCGGGCCAAGCGCTCGGATAAGTTGCCCACGCTGCCAGCTTTCCCCAGAACCCGATCTCGTGCTGGATGAGGCCCAGAAGGCCAAGATGGGCATCTCCGGCGTGGCGCCGCCGTGGAGGCCGTGCTCCGGTGAGCAATCGCCGCCACAGGTCCCGGTCTCCGTTCCCCTTCCGTTCTGGCCACCCGATCCACGATCTACGGACCGAAATAGAAACCGCGTACCCCTTCGCCGTGAGCCCTTCGATCTGCATCCTGTGCCCGAGAATTAGATCGCGATGGGAGTAGTTCAGGACCACCGGATCTGGATCCAACGGACGGAATCCACGCGTACCCTTTCGCGGGCCAGATCTAATCTGAGCCGCCCGAGTTTGATCCAACGATTCAGATTACATCATACCGTTTCAGCCCGCTTCTTTTGCTAAAGAGCCCTCGGGTTTTAGGGAAATCAACCCGCCGTCCACCCGTGAGTCAAAAATAATTACGGATAGGTCCTATTTTAGGCTTTTAGGCCCCTGAGCTTCCTGGATTTTGAACCCGCAGTCCATGTGTGGAGTTTTCACACGCTAGCCCCTGTGTCTAGCCTTTAATTAGGTTTTAGTCCTCGGTTTTTGCCCAGAAGCCCCTGGTTTCTCTGTTTTTCTTACAATTAGGTCCCTGGATCCTGTTTTAAGCGTAGTTTTCACGTTTTAGCTCCGTTTTAGGTGTTCTTTATATGCACGCGATCGTTGTAACGCGTAGAATAGCTTTAGACTAGTTTTGTGGGCTGTTTCTATGTAATGTTGTACTGTTTTCTTATAGTTTGTTCTTGCTATGCATGTGTGTATGCGTGGGCTATGTTTGATGATCGTGAGTAGACGCGGAGCCTTTGGACCAGTACCAGGAGCAGCCGCCTTCCGAGCAGTTCGAGCAGCAGCCGGGAGAGTACGAGGAAGGCAAGTATAACATGAACCTCCTATCACCTTTAAATACAATTTCATACCGCATTTAATTCTGTATGCCTATAAGGATTTCCTAGCCACCTTTATATCTTTTATATATATCCTATGGGTTGCATTTCTGATTAGTTGTGCTAGGTTGCTGCGCTATAACAAATCTTGGTCCTTTTTAATTAATTGGATTAATGGTCTTATGTAACTTAATTCTGGAGCCGACCCTCTGTGCTGTGTGCTTGAGTGGTTTGTGCGTCCTTAAAAGATGTTTTTGTTAGAAACATGGTTTAGGGGGCCAGCACGGTGCTTAGTGCTTGGTTGGCCACTCTCCATAAGGACCGGTTCATAGAGCGACAACCTGGGACAACCGCGCAACCACAAGACTGGTATGGGACGGTCTTGACTTACTAATTAGGTCGTGTTGGTTCGGGAGTAACTTACCTGCGTGGGCAAGAGGGGTGGTAAGCTTCAATGGTCCCTGCTCCTCCGGCTTGGTCTGTGCTGTGTGTCTTGTACCCCCGGAGGTGGGCCCCATCGTCGCTGATCCAGAATCCTTAGCGGTTACACCTTACCAACGTGTCCTTTGTAACGGTCTCGTAGTGTGCTTGCTAGCCATCTCACCTAAGGAAGTGTGATGAACAACTAGCGTAGCTCACGACTTGTGGGTAAAGTTGTGCAACCTCTCGAGAGTGTAAAACTGATATATCAGCTGTGCTCACAGTCATGAGCGGCCCAGATCCTCCGTCTGATTAGTGGGGTTATCAACCTTTGGCGAGGGCGATTCCCCGGGTGGTTTTGGTTTGGATGGTTCTCAGTAGTTCTTAATTAATATTGATTAATTTATTATGCAATTGGGTTTATGGTAATTCATCCACTTGTAGTAATTAGCTTTAATAAAATTTGCCAAGATTAAAAGCTAATGCAGTTGAGTCAGCCAACCTTAGAGCCTCATAGTTCGTGTTATACTTGTTGAGTACTAGTTTGTACTCACACTTGCCTCTCTACTCTTCTGTTCTACTTCGGATATCTTCGACTGCTGCTCAGTGCCCGGCAACGTGGAGGACTACGTCAGCGGCTTCGACGACTTCTAGGCGTTTGTCTCCCAGTCGACGTCCCTGTGGCGCCCAGCTCTTCATGTATCCCTTTTACGCTTCCGCACTCTTGAACCGATTCTTGATTCGGTTGTAATAAACAATTCATTTATTGATTTATCTACGATTTATATTCATGTTATTCGTGACATGTGTTGTGATATCTTGATAATCTGTTGTATATATGCGTGACTTGATCCTGGCGCATATATGATTGCTCGATTTATGTTCTTATAAATCGGGTGTGACAGATTGGTATCAGAGCCAGGTCGACTGTAGGACGAAGCCTAGACAAATCTGGACTAGTTTAGGACTTCTTTTCACTTGCCTTGCTTCCGCAAATCTTCAAGCATCATTTTCTGCTTCTATTCCTTGAGTCTTAAGCCCTTGATTTGCTACTTTTCCCCGTCTTTTCTGAGAATTAACTTGAGCTTTCCGTAGACGTTGGCCTGAGTCGCCTAATCTTACAAGATCTAAGTTTAGGTTGTCCCGATAAAAATACGCTAGAACGAGTGTGTTGGTCGAGTGGTGTGATAAACTCGACTAAATTGTGAACATTGAATATTTGTTATTGTGCAAATGTTTGATTTGGATTTTTGGTTGATTGCATAGCCTAGTAATTAAACTTATTCATGCAAATCGACCCTAACACAACTTGAACGAAATAATAAAATTGAGTTAGAACGTTGGGGGTAAAACCTGTATTCCTTTCTTTCTGACATATCTTCCCGAAGTTTTATTTCCTCAGCTACACCATATCCTTCCTCATAATTGTCGTTTGTTGCAATCAGATGGTGAACACTAGGCGCACCGGTTCCGGTCCTGACCAGCAGGAGCAGAACGACCAGGGTACCGGTCAGCCGCTGCCGATGCCGCCACCACTGACCCCGGAGCAGTTCTTTCAGCTCCAGATGCAGATGATGGCGACTCTGAACAACACCGTTCAGGCTCTGCAGCAGATCCATGCTCAGCCACCGCCTCCTCCGCCGCCTCAGCCCCGTGACAGGCGTGCGGATTTCCTGAGAGGTCACCCGCCGACCTTCTCTCACGCCACGGATCCACTCCAGGCGGACGACTGGCTTCGTTCGGTGGAGCGCCAGTTGGTTGTTGCGCAGTGCGACGACCGGGAGCGAGTCCTTTACGCAGCAGGGCAGCTGCGAGGCTCCGCTCTTGACTGGTGGGAGTCCTACCCAGCTCGGGATCGTGAGGCTCTCACGTGGGACCAGTTCCGTGAGCGTTTCAGGAACCACCATATTCCTGAGGGCATCATGAAGATGAAGCAGAAGGAGTTCCGTGCTCTTAAGCAGGTAAAATTTAACGGAATTCCCTACCATTCCTTTTGAGCTTGATCCATCCTTGATTTCTTTCGTAAGCCTGACGCATTGAGCGATTTCTATCCTTGTTATCTGTGTTGTCATTTCAGGGATCGATGACGGTGACGGAGTACCGTGACCGTTTCCTTCAGCTGGCTCGCTATGCCCCTGCTGACGTCGCCCGTGACAGCGATAAGCAGGAGTACTTCAAGGAGGGACTGGATGATCACATCCAGTATGCGCTGCTGAACCACCGCTTCGACAACTTCAACCAGCTGGTTGATGCGGCCCTCAACACCGAGCGCAAGCGCCGGGAGATCGAGGACAAGAAGAGGAAGATGGCTCCATCCTCTTCGGGCAGCAACACCCGTCCCCGCTACCAGTACCCTCCACAGCAGCAGCAGCAGAGGCCGCCCCAGCAGTACCAGCAGCGGCAGCAGTTTCCGCCTCGTCCTCAGCAGCAGCAGCAGGCGGGACAGGGTCAGAGGCTTCCGGCGCCTCCGGCTCCACCAGCTCAGAGGCAGGGAGCGCCCACTCCTCCTGTCGGGCAGCAGACCGCTGCATTTCCTCGAGTATGCTTCCACTGCGGCGAGCCAGGGCACTACGCCAACGTCTGCCCTCGGAAGGCGCAGACAGGACAGCAGGGGCGTGCAGCACCGCCCAAGGCCTCAGCTCAGGGCAGGGTGAACCACGTGACGGCCGAGTCAGCGGCCGAGGCTCCTAACGTGGTTATTGGTACGTTCATGGTTAATGCCCATCCTGCTACAGTGCTTTTTGATACTGGTGCTACGCATTCTTTCATCACCCAGTCTTTTGTTGAGCATCATGGTATTCCTACTAGCACATTAAAGAGGTGCATGTTAGTATCTTCACCGGGAGGGCAGTTGAGGTCTCATGTCTTCTGTCCCAGAGTTAGTGTGGCCATAAGGGGGGTAGATTTCAGTGCAAATCTGATGGTGCTTGACTCCAAGGGTATTGATGTGATCCTCGGAATGGAGACTCTTGCTAAGTGGGGAGTCCGAATAGATTGTGCTCAGAGGACGGTTCTCCTATCAGCACCGGATGGTCAGGAGGTCACTGTTGGAGCTACAGAGCCTTCTGGATTTCTTCATCAGATGGAGGCTAGACCCACGGACGGTATTCGCGTGGTGTCTGAATTCCCGGATGTTTTTCCGGATGATTTGCCAGGTATGCCGCCTGATCGCGACATTGAGTTTTCTATTGATCTCTTGCCTGGCACAGCTCCTATTGCTAAGAGGCCCTACCGTATGGCTCCTGTCGAGCATGAGGAGGTTAAGAAGACTGTCGATGAGTTGCTAGCTAAGGGTTATATCCGTCGCAGTTTCTCTCCTTGGGCTTTTCCTGTATTGCTTGTAGAGAAGAAGGATGGTGCGAAGAGGATGTGTGTCGATTATCGGGATCTGAATGCAGTCACTATCAAGAACAAGCATCCATTGCCCCGTATTGAGGATCTTTTCGATCAGCTTCAGGGTGCTTGTGTATTCTCGAAGATCGATCTGCGTTCGGGTTATCATCAGCTGAAGATTCGTCCTGAGGATATTCAGAAGACGGCATTCACCTGCAAGTATGGGTTATACGAGTATACGGTCATGTCCTTCGGCTTGACTAATGCTCCGGCTTTCTTCATGCATCTGATGAACAAGGTTTTCATGGATTATCTGGACACTTTTGTGGTGATATTTATTGATGATATCCTGATATATTCCAAGTCAGAAGCGGAGCATGAGAAGCATCTGGGACTTGTGCTGCAGAGGCTCAGAGAGCACAAGCTGTATGCCAAGCTCAGCAAGTGCGAGTTTTGGATTGACGAGGTTCCATTCCTCGGTCATGTTATCTCCAAGGGAGGTATTGCTGTGGACCCCGGAAAGGTGAAGGATGTGCTTGACTGGGTTGTACCGCAGACAGTGAAGGAAGTCCGCTCTTTTCTGGGCTTAGCGGGTTATTATCGGAGGTTCATCGAGAATTTCTCCAAAATTGCGAAGCCTTTGACTTCCTTGCTGGAGAAGGATGTGGGTTTCTCTTGGACTGATGAGCGTCAGAATGCCTTCGAGGAGTTGAAGAAGAGGTTGACTACGGCGCCAGTCCTTACTCTGCCGGAGCAGAGCAAGAGGTTCACAGTGTACTGTGATGCTTCAAGGGATGGTCTTGGTTGCGTCTTAATGCAGGAAGGCAGAGTGATAGCTTATGCCTCGCGGCAGTTGCGCCGGCACGAGCTGAATTATCCCACTCATGATCTGGAGTTAGCCGCAGTTGTGCATGCTCTGAAGATATGGAGGCATTACTTGTTTGGGCAGAGGTGTGATATTTACACCGACCACAAGAGCCTCAAGTATATTTTCACTCAGAGTGAGCTGAATATGCGGCAGAGAAGATGGCTAGAGTTGGTCAAGGATTATGACCTGGAAATCCACTATCATCCGGGCAAGGCCAATGTTGTAGCCGATGCTCTGAGCAGGAAGAGCTATGTTAACATGGCCGTGGCTTTTCAGATGCCTCAGGAGTTATGCGAGGAGTTTGAGCAGTTGAGACTGGGTTTCTTGCATCGTACCTCAGGTACATCGTTCGAGGCGGAACCCACTCTAGAGGCTGAGATCAGGCAGCATCAGAAGGAAGATCAGAAGCTGCAGGAGATTCGCGAGTTGCTCAAGATTGGCAAAGCTCCTCATTTCAGGGAGGATGATCAGGGTACCCTGTGGTACAAGGGTCGTATATGTGTGCCGGATGTGGCAGATCTCAGGAAGCTGATTCTGAGTGAGGCTCATGATACAGCGTATTCTATTCATCCAGGCAGCACGAAGATGTATTACGACCTGAAGGAACGATTCTGGTGGTCTGGAATGAAGCGTTCAGTTGCGGAGTACGTGGCTATTTGTGACACTTGTCAGCGTGTCAAGGCAGAGCATCAGAGGCCAGCCGGGTTATTGCAGCCGTTGAAGATTCCAGAGTGGAAATGGGAGGAAATCACAATGGACTTCATTGTTGGCTTGCCTCGTACTCAGAAAGGGTACAACTCCATATGGGTAGTAGTGGATCGGTTGACGAAGGTTGCTCACTTTATCCCGGTGAACACTACTTACTCCGGTGCTAGACTCGCAGAGTTGTACATCTCCAGGATTGTCTGTCTGCATGGTGTTCCTAAGAAGATTATATCTGATCGAGGATCTCAGTTTACTTCACGGTTCTGGGAGCAGTTGCATGATTCGTTGGATACGAAGCTGCGCTTCAGTACTGCTTATCATCCTCAGACAGATGGGCAGACAGAGAGAACCAACCAAGTGTTGGAGGATATGCTTCGAGCCTGCACCATTCAGTATGGTACCAGCTGGGATAAATGCCTGCCGTATGCAGAGTTTTCTTATAACAACAGCTATCAAGCCAGTCTGAAGAAGTCCCCGTTTGAGGCTCTGTATGGTCGGAAATGCAGGACTCCGCTGTATTGGGATCAGATTGGTGAGAGGCAGGTGTTTGGTCCGGATATTGTTGAGGAGGCCGAACAGTTGGTACAGCAGGTGCGAGAGAATCTGAGGGTCGCTCAGACTCGTCAGAAGAGCTATGCGGATGTTCGTCGTCGAGATTTGACCTTTGCAGTGGGTGATCATGTATATCTGAAGGTCTCACCGATGAGAGGAATCCGCAGGTTTAATGTACGAGGGAAGCTAGCTCCTCGGTACATTGGTCCGTTCAAGGTGTTGGAACGGAAAGGAGAGGTGGCATATCGTCTGGAGTTGCCACTCAATCTCTCAGGAGTGCACGATGTGTTCCACGTGTCTCAGCTGAAGAAGTGCTTGAGAGTGCCAGAAGAGCAAGCACCGATAGAAGGGTTGGATGTGCAGGAGGATCTGACCTATGTTGAGCATCCGGTGAAGATTCTGGAGACATCTGAGAGGGTTACTAGAAACAAGAAGGTCAAGATGTGCCGTGTTCAGTGGAGTCATCACACGGAGGATGAGGCTACTTGGGAGCGAGAAGACGAGCTGAGGAAGACATATCCCGATCTCTTTGCTAGCTAGCCTATCCGAATCTCGGGACGAGATTCCTGTAAGGGGGGTAGGTTTGTAACACCCTAAGGTATTTTCCCTAATTTTAATGAATTTAATTGGGCTTAAATAAATTTTCCATGCTTTTCCTTAATTTATATCGCATTTAACGTAATTTTATAACACAGGAAAATAAAATTAATCATAAGATCAACTTGATTGTGCATTCATGCTGGTGCATTATTTTAATTGTGTTGGGTTTGAATTCAAACTTATTTGAATTCAAATGGCATGGTTTGAATGTTTGAGTGTAGGAAAGAAATGGGAAAAAGAAGGGAAAAGAAAGAGCCAGCCCAACCCTCCCTTGGCCCAGCCCAGCTCTCCACTTCCTTCTCTACTCCCTCCTCGGGCCCTTTCCCCTCTCCCCCGCGTGGGCCAAGCCCGAGCTCCACCCTTCCTCTCTCCCCTTCTCTCGCGTGGGCCGCGCCCCGGCCCACCTTTCCCCTTAACCCGAGCCAGCGCTCCCTGCTCTCCCCTCCTCTCCCTCTGTCAGCTCGGGCCCATCTGCCGGCGCCGTTCCCCGCTCACGCGCCCTCTCCCCTCCCTCTCGCTGGCCACTCAACCCCACCCGTCAGTCCTTTCCTCTTCCCCGCTCGCGCTGCCCTCTGTTCCGCTGACCCCCGCCCCGCCGGCCGCACCTTGGCAACCTGGGCCCACCCCTCTGCCTCCCTCTGCCTCGCACCCGCGCCGCACCCCTGCCTGCGACCGAGCCCCCTTTCCAGAAGCTTCGCTGCAGACCCAGTGCTACGCGGGGTAGTTGCGCTTGATCCGTTTCCCCCGCGTGCAACGATCCCCGCCGGGATTCCTGCGCCAGCTCCGGCACGCGCGCCCGAGCTAACCCGTGGCCCTTAAGTGGCTTCCCCGCACGCCCTGGAGCCCAACCACCGAAGCCCGCAAGCGCTAGCCGCCGCCGCCGCCGCCGCCCGTGAAGCTTAGCGGAGGCACCCTGCTCCGCCGTGGTCCGTCGGTCCCGACCCGCCTCCGGTCCCTCTTTTCCCCCTCGGTGAGCATCTCAGCGTTCCCGGGTCCTCTTGCGTTGATGTTGTGGTTTCTAGCCCCCCCTTAGCGACCGAACCGCCGTCCGCCCATGGCCGCCGCCGCACCGAGCCGCTTTTACCGCCGGGCGGACCTTCCTAGCCACCGTAGGCTCGGGCCAAGCGCTCGGATAAGTTGCCCACGCTGCCAGCTTTCCCCAGAACCCGATCTCGTGCTGGATGAGGCCCAGAAGGCCAAGATGGGCATCTCCGGCGTGGCGCCGCCGTGGAGGCCGTGCTCCGGTGAGCAATCGCCGCCACAGGTCCCGGTCTCCGTTCCCCTTCCGTTCTGGCCACCCGATCCACGATCTACGGACCGAAATAGAAACCGCGTACCCCTTCGCCGTGAGCCCTTCGATCTGCATCCTGTGCCCGAGAATTAGATCGCGATGGGAGTAGTTCAGGACCACCGGATCTGGATCCAACGGACGGAATCCACGCGTACCCTTTCGCGGGCCAGATCTAATCTGAGCCGCCCGAGTTTGATCCAACGATTCAGATTACATCATACCGTTTCAGCCCGCTTCTTTTGCTAAAGAGCCCTCGGGTTTTAGGGAAATCAACCCGCCGTCCACCCGTGAGTCAAAAATAATTACGGATAGGTCCTATTTTAGGCTTTTAGGCCCCTGAGCTTCCTGGATTTTGAACCCGCAGTCCATGTGTGGAGTTTTCACACGCTAGCCCCTGTGTCTAGCCTTTAATTAGGTTTTAGTCCTCGGTTTTTGCCCAGAAGCCCCTGGTTTCTCTGTTTTTCTTACAATTAGGTCCCTGGATCCTGTTTTAAGCGTAGTTTTCACGTTTTAGCTCCGTTTTAGGTGTTCTTTATATGCACGCGATCGTTGTAACGCGTAGAATAGCTTTAGACTAGTTTTGTGGGCTGTTTCTATGTAATGTTGTACTGTTTTCTTATAGTTTGTTCTTGCTATGCATGTGTGTATGCGTGGGCTATGTTTGATGATCGTGAGTAGACGCGGAGCCTTTGGACCAGTACCAGGAGCAGCCGCCTTCCGAGCAGTTCGAGCAGCAGCCGGGAGAGTACGAGGAAGGCAAGTATAACATGAACCTCCTATCACCTTTAAATACAATTTCATACCGCATTTAATTCTGTATGCCTATAAGGATTTCCTAGCCACCTTTATATCTTTTATATATATCCTATGGGTTGCATTTCTGATTAGTTGTGCTAGGTTGCTGCGCTATAACAAATCTTGGTCCTTTTTAATTAATTGGATTAATGGTCTTATGTAACTTAATTCTGGAGCCGACCCTCTGTGCTGTGTGCTTGAGTGGTTTGTGCGTCCTTAAAAGATGTTTTTGTTAGAAACATGGTTTAGGGGGCCAGCACGGTGCTTAGTGCTTGGTTGGCCACTCTCCATAAGGACCGGTTCATAGAGCGACAACCTGGGACAACCGCGCAACCACAAGACTGGTATGGGACGGTCTTGACTTACTAATTAGGTCGTGTTGGTTCGGGAGTAACTTACCTGCGTGGGCAAGAGGGGTGGTAAGCTTCAATGGTCCCTGCTCCTCCGGCTTGGTCTGTGCTGTGTGTCTTGTACCCCCGGAGGTGGGCCCCATCGTCGCTGATCCAGAATCCTTAGCGGTTACACCTTACCAACGTGTCCTTTGTAACGGTCTCGTAGTGTGCTTGCTAGCCATCTCACCTAAGGAAGTGTGATGAACAACTAGCGTAGCTCACGACTTGTGGGTAAAGTTGTGCAACCTCTCGAGAGTGTAAAACTGATATATCAGCTGTGCTCACAGTCATGAGCGGCCCAGATCCTCCGTCTGATTAGTGGGGTTATCAACCTTTGGCGAGGGCGATTCCCCGGGTGGTTTTGGTTTGGATGGTTCTCAGTAGTTCTTAATTAATATTGATTAATTTATTATGCAATTGGGTTTATGGTAATTCATCCACTTGTAGTAATTAGCTTTAATAAAATTTGCCAAGATTAAAAGCTAATGCAGTTGAGTCAGCCAACCTTAAAGCCTCATAGTTCGTGTTATACTTGTTGAGTACTAGTTTGTACTCACACTTGCCTCTCTACTCTTCTGTTCTACTTCGGATATCTTCGACTGCTGCTCAGTGCCCGGCAACGTGGAGGACTACGTCAGCGGCTTCGACGACTTCTAGGCGTTTGTCTCCCAGTCGACGTCCCTGTGGCGCCCAGCTCTTCATGTATCCCTTTTACGCTTCCGCACTCTTGAACCGATTCTTGATTCGGTTGTAATAAACAATTCATTTATTGATTTATCTACGATTTATATTCATGTTATTCGTGACATGTGTTGTGATATCTTGATAATCTGTTGTATATATGCGTGACTTGATCCTGGCGCATATATGATTGCTCGATTTATGTTCTTATAAATCGGGTGTGACATGCCGTATGCAGAGTTTTCGTATAACAACAGCTATCAGGCAAGTCTGAAGAAGTCTCCTTTCGAGGCCCTGTATGGTCGGAGGTGCAGGACTCCGCTGTATTGGGATTAGATTGGCGAGAGGCAGGTGTTTGGCCCGGATATTGTTGAGGAAGCAGAACAGCTGGTACAGCAGGTGCGAGAGAATCTAAGGGTCGCTCAGACTCGTCATAGAGCTACGCGGATGTTCATCGTCGGGAACTGAACTTTACAGTGGGTGATCATGTGTACCTGAAGGTGTCGCCGATGAGAGGAATCCGTAGGTTTAATGTGAGAGGGAAGCTAGCCCCTCGATACATTGGTCCGTTCAAGGTGTTGGAACGGAAAGGTGAGGTGGCATATTGTTTGGAGTTGCCTCTCAGTCTCTCTGGAGTGCACGATGTGTTCCATGTGTCCCAGCTGAAGAAGTGCTTGAGGGTACCGGAAGAACAAGCACCATTGGAAGGGTTGGAAGTACAGGAGGATCTGACCTACACCGAGCATCAAGTGAAGATTCTGGAGACGTCTGAGAGAGTTACCAGAAACAAGAGGATCAAGATGTGCCGTGTTCAGTGGAGTCACCACACGGAGGATGAGGCTACTTGGGAGCGAGAAGATGAGCTACGGAAGACATATCCCGATCTCTTTGCTAGCTAGCCTATCTGAATCTCAGGACGAGATTCCTGTAAGGGGGGTAGGTTTGTAACACCCTAAGGTAAAATATCGAGATTTATAATGAATTTAATTGGGCTCCAGTAATTTTTTTCTAAGGATTTATTTTGCCTAGCTTGCATTTATTTATAATTTAATTCACAAAGAATTAAAATTTATTTCTAGATTCAACATGTTTGTGCATTCATGCTGGTGCATAAGTTTTATTTGGTTGAGTGCATAGGAGTTGAATCCAAATTTGAGTTGAATTCAAATAGTTTTGAGTTGGTGCGGGAAAAGAAAAGGAAGGAAACGGAAAAGTAGGTCAGTCATTCCTTCTTTTCTCAGTCATTCCTTCTATTCTCAGTCATTCCTGTTCTTTTCTCAGTCATTCCTTCTATTCTCAGTCATTCCCGTTCTTTTCTCAGTCATTCCTTCTATTCTCAGTCATTCCCGTTCTTTTCTCAGTCATTCCTTCTTTCTCGGTCATTCCCCCAGCTCGACCCCACCTGTCGGCCCCTTCTTCCTCCTTCCTCTACCGGCCGCGCAACGACCGCCCGAAATCTCCGCGAGCCCTCGTGCCAGCCCGCATACCAAGGTTACCCCATCGCCCCACAAATAGGATCCCCCAACCCCCTGCGCCCTTACCCCTACCCCGCTGCAGCCACCCCGAACCCTAGCGCCGCCGCCGTTTGCTCTGCCGCGCAAAGCCTCCTACTTCACCGTGGACCGGCCGCCCTGCTGCGCCCCAGCCCCAGCCAACCCCCACCTGAGCTTCGCCTCACTGCCAGGAAGCTTCCCAAGCTCTTCCCTCGTGACCCCGGCCCGTGCACTTGCCGGAATTTGAACGGGACCCGCCGCCGGTGAGAAGCTCCGCCATCTCGATTCCTCGCCGCCGTTAGCCCTACGACCCTCTTAACCCCCGTGGCACCTCTGCAGGAACACCCCGAGCCGACCCGTGGTGATCAGAAGCCGGAGGACCCCCTGCAGCAGCCTTCCCCTCGAGCGCCGCCTGTACACGCCGCTCGGCCCTCGCCGCCGACCACCCTGCGCTGTTTCACCGACCAGTTCGGGCCCTCGGTGAGCATCAGCACGATCCTCTCTCCCTCTTACGCTAGCTAGCATGAACCGTAGGCCGCACCCGAAGTCGCGACACCGTCGCCGGCGTGCACCGCCGTGCAGACCCGCCGTCCCCGCTAGCCCAACCAGATCGGACCAGTCCGATCCAGATCGGACCGTCCGAACCCCGCTGTTCAGATCGGACCGTCCGACCGGAATGCGTCCGAACCGTTCGATTTAGATCCAACCGCCCAGATTAGAAGCCGCGTACCCCCCTTCAGCCGTGGCAGTTTTGTTAAAGAGCCCCTGCCCTTTTGAGGAATTAACCCGCCGTCCATCTCTAGTTCAAAAGTATTCGCAGACAGGTCCTTTCCTTCCATTTTGACCCCTGAGCTTCCTGGAATTAGTGCCCGCAGTCCATGCCTTGTGTTTTCATGTGTTAGCCCCTACGTCTAGCCTTTAATTACGTTTAAGCCCCTGGTTTTTGCGCAGAAACCCCTGGAAGTTCTGTTTTTCTCGCAGATAGGTCCCTGAATCTTGTTTTAGCCCTAGATTTCGCGTCTTGGCTCCGTTTTAGGTGTTCTTTATGTCCACGCGATTGTTGTAACGCGTAGAATAGTTCTAGCATAGTTTTGTGTGCTGTTTCTATATAATGTTGTACTGTTTCTTATATTTTGTTCTCGATTGCATGTATGTGTATGTGCTGTACCGTGTTGTGACGTTGCGATCGTGAGTAGACGCGGAGCCTTTGGACCAGTACCAGGAGCCACCCTCTTCTGAGCAGTTTGAGTAGCAGCAGGAAGCTTTCGAGGAAGGCAAGTATAACATGAACATCCTATCACTTTAAAATACAGATTTCATACTGCATTTTAATACTGTATGCCTATAAGGACTTTCCTAGCCACTTTATATCCTATATATATATCCTTTGGGTTGCATTATGGTTAGTTGTGCTAGGTTGCTGCGCTATAACAAACTTGGTCCTTTTTAATTAAATTTGATTAATGGTCTCATGCAACTTAATTCTGAGAGTGGCCCTCTGTGCTGTGTGCTTGAGTGGCTCACGTCTCCGTAAAAGATGTTTTGTTAGAAACTTGGTTTAGGGGGCCAGCACGGTGCTTAGTGCTTGGTTGGCCACTCTCCATAAGGACCGATTCATAGAGCGACAACCTGGGACAACCGCGCAACCACAAGACTGGAATGGGACGGTCTTGACTTACTAATTAGGTCGTGTTGGTTCGGGAGTAACTTACCTGCGTGGGCAAGAGGGGTGGTAAGCTTCAATGGTCCCTGCTCCTCTGGCTTGGTCTGTGCTGTGTGTCTTGTACCCCCGGATGTGGACCCCATCGTCGCTGATCCAGAATCCTTAGCGGTTACACCTTACCAACGTGATCCTTTGTAACGGTCTCGTAGTGTGCTTGCTAGCCATCTCACCTAAGGAAGTGTGATGAACAACTAGCGTAGCCCATGACTTGTGGGTAAAGTTGTGCAACCTCTCGAGAGTGTAAAACTGATATATCAGCTGTGCTCACAGTCATGAGCGGCCCAGATCCTCCTTTTGATTAGTGGGGTTATCAACCTTTGATTTGGGAGATTTCCCCGGGTGGTTTTGGTTTGGTTGGTTTCTCAGTAGTTCTTAACTAATATTGATTAATTTCTTATGCAATATGGGTTTATGGTAATTCATCCACTTATAGTAAATAGTTTTAATAAAATTTGCCAAAATTAAAAGCTACTGCAGTTGAGTCAGCTAACCCTAGAGCCTCATACTCATGTTATACTTGTTGAGTACAAGTTGTGTACTCACACTTGCCTCTTCCTCTCTTCTGTTCTCTTTGGGATATCTTCGACTGCTGCTCAGTACCAGGCGACGTGGAGGATTACATCAGCGGACTCGACGATTTCTAGGCGTTGTCTCCCAGTTGACGTCCCTGTGGCGCCCTCTTCTTCATGTATTTATTTTACGCTTCCGCATTCCTTGAACTGATTCTTGATTCAGTTGTAATAAAGACATTCCTTTTATAATTTATACGCTTTTATTCGTGACATGTGTTGTGATATCTTGATAATCTGTTGTATATATGCGTGACTTGATCCTGGCGCATATATGATTGCTCGATTTATGTTCTTATAAATCGGGTGTGACATAGGGCCATCGATGATCCCTCCCTTAGCCAGCCTAGGACCACTTGTCCCATTTTCTTGCAGGGGCCCTGCCGTCGCCTCGTCCACCCTTGCAGCCGCGGTGTCGCTGCCGCCCAGCTTGCCGGTGCGCCGCACGCGTCATGGCTGTGCCGCAGCCCTAGATTCCAGCTGCCCGCACGCATGCCCTCACGTCTTGCACCGGCCAGCCACTCGAGCCATGGCCGTTACTCTGCCACCTCACCATCGACACCCTGCCTCATCGGTTTTGGCACGCCACTGCGGGCCTGGAACACCAGAACTCCTCCCCCCCCCCCCCGCGCCCTCGCACGCGCGCGTGCGCAGCTCTGTCCCAGCCAAAAGGCCTTATCTTTCACCAAGCCGAGCTCGACCCCACCCTTGCCGCCCGTCATCGCCTTGCCTCACGACGCCGTGCCATGTCAAGGGTCCGAAATGCCGGCGCCCCACATGCCCCATGGAAACGTACGGATCTGGAACACCGGGAGCCTGCGCGTGGGCGGGACCACCACCGGATCTAGCTGCGCGCACCTCTTGCCTTGGGTGCACCGCCGTCATCCTACCGCCACCATGCCTCGACCCCGCCATGGCCTTGCCGTGTGCTGTGGCAACGCACCGACGCCATGGTGTCGCACGCATCGCGGCCAGGCCCTTTCGAGCATTTCATCGAACACGCCCTGGGCGCACGCCACACACACACACTGACCCACACGCACACAGAACCGCACAGGCCCGAGCCGAAACAGATCTTGCCGCCACACTAGATCCGATGGGAGACCGACAAGAGGGCCCCGCCTATCGGGGGGAGCGTGGGGCGATGCCCCCTGGGCCCGCTCTGTCACAGAGGGGGAGGAATGGACCATGGGCCGGCCTGCTGAGCCGAGCCAGCCTACCATGCCTAGCCAGCTAGTGAGCTCATGCTAGCCTGCTGAACCGCAGGCCGAGCTGACCCGTTTGGGCCAAGCCAGGCCGAGTTGGGCCTTGAGCCAGCCCAACCGCTTTCTGTAACACCCTAAGGTAAAATTTTGAGATTTATAATGAATCTAATTGGGCTCCAATAATTTTCTAAGGATTTATTTTGCCTAGCTTGCATTTATTTATAATTTAATTCACAAAGAATCAAAATTTATTTTAGCTCAACATGTTTGTACATTCATGCTAGTGCATAAGTTTTATTTGGTTTAGTGCATAGGAGTTGAATTCAAATTTGTGTTGAATTCAAATGGATTTGAGTTGGTTCGAAAAGGAAAAGGAAGGAAACAGGAAGGTAGGTCAGTCATTTCTTCTATTCTCAGTCATTCCTTCTATTCTCAGGCCTTGTTTAGATCCCTTCCAACTTTCAACTTTTTACACTCTCTTTCCATCACATCAATTTTGGGACACATGTATGGAGCAGTAAATGTATGTAAAAAAAATAACTAATTGCACAACTTAATTGTACATCACGAGATGAATCTTTTAAGCCTAGTTAGTCCATGATTAGATAAAATTTGTCAAATACAAACGAAAACGCTACAGTAGCAAAAAGTTCCAAAAGTTATAAAAATTTGCGATCTAAACGGGGCCTCAGTCATTCCTTCTTTCTCAGTCATTTCCGCAGCCCCCTTCTTTCTCAGTCATTCCTTCTATTCTCAGTCATTCCTTCTTTTTCAGTTATTTCCGCAGCCCCCTTCTTTCTCAGTCATTCCCTCAGCCCGACCCCACCTGTTGGTGACCATCTCCTTCCTTTCCTTCTTCTTCCCCGCGCCGGTTCTCTCTGTTCTGCCCCGCCGTGCCGTCGCTGCACGTGGCCTTGCTCTACCCCGTACCTGAGCATGAGCCCATCGGCCAGTCTCTCGTGCACGCCCTCCTTCTAGAAGCTTCCTTCCTCGAGCCAGGATCGCGCTGAGCAGTTGCACAATCCGCTTCTCCCGCGGATCACGGCCGCAATCTCCACCGGGGCACGCACGCCCAAACCGCCGGCCCCATCCTTAAACTGCTCCGCCGTGGGCCGGCCACCCTGTTGCGCCCCAGCCCCGGCCAACCCCCACCTCAGCTTCGCCTCACCGCCAGGAAACTCCCCGAGGCTTCCACCCTCGACCCCGAGTCCTGCCCGCGCTGGAATCGAGCCCGAGGACCGCTGCCGGTATCCTGCTCCGCTCTTGCAATTCCTCACCGTCGGTGATCCCCGGACCTTCCTAACCCCCGTAGGACCTTCGCAGGATCTCCACGAGTCGACCCACGGTGACCAGAAGCACGGAGGCCCCTGCATCTTCTTCCTCCGCGAGCTCCGCCTGTCCCCGCCGCTCGGCCCTCGCTGCCGACCGCCCTGCGCTGTTTCTCCGGCCAGTTCGAGCCCTCGGTGAGCACCACATCGTTCCCCTGGTCCTTTTGCGCTAGATGTCATGGACCTTAGCCTGTTTCCGTAGCCGGAATGCCGCACACCGGCGTGCTCCGCCGCGCAAACCCGCTTCCGCCGCCGCGCGCGCAATCCCGAACAACCCCGAGGCCCACAAGTGCCTCAGGTGGATCACACGTGTCACGCTGATCGCGACAGTCCCAAGCCCCATCCGATTTGACCCCCGGAGCAATGATTTTGCCCAGGTCCGACGATGCACCGCCGTGTTAACCAATCTCCGGCGACCTTCCCACCGCCGGCCGCGTTCTTGTCAGATCGGACCGGTCCGATCCAGATCGGACCGTCCGGACCCTTGCCGTGCAGATCGGACCATCCGAACTGGAATGTGTCCGAGTCGTCAGATTTAGATCCAACCGCTCAGATTAGAAGATACCACTTCAGCCGTGGCAGTTTTGTTAAAGAGCCCCTGAACTTCCTTGGAATCAACCCGCAGTCCACCCCAGTTCAAAAGAAAATCCAGTTAAGTCCTGTTTTTAGCACCTGAGCCCCCCTGAGTTTTCTGGAATTTGGGTCTGCAGTCCCGCTCCTGTGTTTTTCACGGGTTAGACCCTAGATCTACACTTTAATTATGTTTAGACCCTCGGTTTTTGCGCAGAACCCCTTAGAACCTCCTGTTTTCTTACAGAAAAGCCCCTGGACCCTCTTTTAACCCTAGATTTCGCGTCTTAGCTCCGTTTTAGGTGGTTTTCACGCTCACGCGATTGTTGTAGCGCGTAGAACAGTTCTCCCATAGTTTTTTGTGCTGTTTTTATGTAATGATGTACTGTTTCTTATCTTTTGTCTTGTTTGCATGAATGTGTATATGCTGGACCATGTTTTGGCGTTGCGCTCGTGAGTAGACGCTGAGCTTTTGGACGAGTACCAGGAGCCCCTTGCTCAGACCAATTTGAGCAGCAGCAGGAGAACTTTGAGGAAGGTAAGTATAACATGAACATCCTATCACTTTTAAATACAATTCCATACTGCATTTTAATTCTGTATGCCTATAAGGACTTCCTAGCCACCTTATCCTTTATATAAATACCTTGGGTTGCATTTGACTAGTTGTGCTAGGTGCTGCGCTGTCACATATAATGGTCCTTTTTAATTAAATTTGATTAATGGTTATATGCAACTTGATCCTGAGAGTGGCCCTCTGTGCTGTGTGCTTGAGCGGCTCACGTCTCGTTAAAATATGTTTTTGTTAGAAACATGGTTTAGGGGGCCAGCACGGTGCTTAGTGCTTGGTTGGCCACTCTCCATAAGGACCGGTTCGTAGAGCGACAACCTGGGACAACCGTGCAACCACAAGACTGGAATGGGACGGTCTTGACTTACTAATTAGGTTATTTTGGTTTGGGAGTAACTTACCTGCGTGGGCAAGAGGGGTGGTAAGCTTAATTGGTCCCTGCTCCTCCGGCTTAGTCTGTGCTGTGTGCTTGTACTCCCGGAGGTGGGCCCCATCGTTGCTGATCCAGAAACCTTAACAGTTACACCTTACTAACGTGATCCTTTGTAACGGTCTCGTAGTGCACTTGCTAGTCATCCCACCTAAGGAAGTGTGATGAACAACTAGCGTAGCTCACGACTTGTGGGTAAAGTTGTGCAACCTCTCGAGAGTGTAAAACTGGTATACTAGCTGTGGTCACGGTCATGAGCGGCCCAGATCCTCCGTCTGATTAGTGGAGTTTACCTTTGGTGGTTTGGCTTGGTTCTCAGTAGACTCATGGTTAATTTTGATTAATTATTATGTAACTTGGGTTCCAGTAATTCATCCACTTGTAGTAAATAGCTTTAATAAAATTTGCCGAGTTTAAAAGCTAATGCAGTTGAGTCAGCCAACCTTAAAGCCTCATAATTCGTGTTATACTTGTTGAGTACAAGTTGTGTACTCATACTTGCCCTCTCTACTCTCCTGTTCTTTCTGGTATATCTTCGACTGCTGCTCAGTACCAGGAGACGTGGAGGACTACATCAGCGGACTCGACGATTTCTAGGCGTTGTCTCCCAGCCGACGTCCCTGTGGCGCCCTGTTCTTCATGTATTTGTTTTACGCTTCTGCATTTATTGAACTGATTCTTGATTCAGTTGTAATAAAGATATTTATTTACGATTTATACGCTTTTATTTCGAGATACGCGTTGTGATATCTTAATGATTCTGTTGTATATATGTCACACCCGATTTATAAGAACATAAATCGAGCAATCATATATGCGCCAGGATCAAGTCACGCATATATACAACAGATTATCAAGATATCACAACACATGTCACGAATAAAAGCGTATAAATTATAAAAGGAATGTCTTTATTACAACTGAATCAAGAATCAGTTCAAGGAATGCGGAAGCGTAAAATAAATACATGAAGAGCAAGGCGCCACAGGGACGTCAACTGGGAGACAACGCCTAGAAATCGTCGAGTCCGCCGATGTAGTCCTCCACGTCGCCTGGTACTGAGCAGCAGTCGAAGATATCCCAAAGAGAACAGAAGAGAGGAGGAGGCAAGCGTGAGTACAAACTCGTACTCAACAAGTATAACACGAGTATGAGGCTCTAGGGTTAGCTGACTCAACTGCATTAGCTTTTAATCTTGGCAAATTTTATTAAAGCTAATTACTACAAGTAGATGAATTACCATAAACCCAATTGCATAATAAATTAATCAGTATTAATTAAGAACTACTGAGAACCTTCCAAACCGAACCACTCGGGGAATCTCCCTAATCAAAGGTTGATAACCCCACAAATCAAAAGGAGGATCAGGGCCGCTCATGACTGTGAGCACAGCTAATATATCAGTTTTACACTCTCGAGAGGTTGCACAACTTTACCCACAAGTCGTGAGCTACGCTAGTTGTTTATCACACTTCCTTAGGTGAGATGGCTAGCAAGCACACTACGAGACCATTACAAAGGATCACGTTGGTAAGGTGTAACCGCTAAGAATTCTGGATCAGCAACGACAGGGCCCACCTCCGGGGGTACAAGACACATAGCATAGACCAAACCGGAGGAGCAGGGACCATTGAAGCTTACCACCCCTCTTGCCCACGCAGGTAAGTTACTCCCGAACCAAAACGACCTAATTAGTAAGTCAAGACCGTCCCATTCCAGTCTTGTGGTTGCGCGGTTGTCCCAGGTTGTCGCTCTATGAACCGGTCCTTATGGAGAGTGGCCAACAAAGCACTAAGCACCGTGCTGGCCCCCTAAACGAAGTTTCTAACAAAACATCTTTTAAGGAGACGTGAGCCGCTCAAGCACACAGCACAGAGGGCCACTCTCAGAATCAAGTTGCATATACCATTAATCAAATTTAATTAAAAAGGACCAATTGTGTTATAGCGCAGCAACCTAGCACAACTAACCATAATGCAACCCAAAGGATATATATATAGGATATAAACTGGCTAGGAAAGTCCTTATAGGCATACAGTATTAAAATGCAGTATGAAATTGTATTAAAAAGTGGTAGGATGTTCATGTTATACTTGCCTTCCTCGTACTCTCCCGGCTGCTGCTCGAACTGCTCGGAAAATGGCTGCTCCTGGTACAGGTCCAAAGGCTCCGCGTCTAATCACGATCATCAAGCATAGTCCACACATACACACATGCACAAACAATAGCAAACTATAAGAAAACAGTACACCAATACAATAGAACAGCCCACAAAACTGGCCTAGAACTATTCTACGCGTTACAACGATAGCGCGGACATAAAGAACACCTAAAACGGAGCTAAGACGCGAAAACTACGCTTGAAACAAGATCCAGGGACCTATTTGTAAGAAGACTGGAGGTTCTAAGGGGTTCTGTGCAAAAACCGGGGGACCTATATGAAATTAAAGCATAGACTCGGGGTCTAACGCGCTAAAACTCACGGCATGGACGGCGGGCACTAAAACCTGAAAGCGCAGGGGTCTAAACGAATAAAACTGGACTTAACTGCAAATACTTTTGAACTACACGGGAGCGCGGGTTGATTCCAGGAAAACCCGAGGGCTCTTTAGCAAAAGAAACGGGCTGAAGCGGTATCTTCTGTTCTGGGCCCTTGGATCGTCATCTAACGGCTCGAATTAGATCTGTTACGCAAAGGGGTACGCGCACCTAACAGCCGTTGGATCTTGATCTCACGGCTCAGATCTAATCCCTAACGCGAAGCGGTACGCGCTCACCACGGCCACCCGATCTAAATCGGACGGCTCTGACTCCATCTCACCCCGAACCGGTATCGTTGGTTTTGATCCGCTAGATCTGGATCCAAAGGTCACGATTCAATGAGACCCCAATCTAATCTGGAACATTGGCTATCGATCAGACGGCCCGTGGGGATTGGGGGCTCGGCCGGCGGCGATTGCTCGCCGGCGATGGGTCTCCCGCGGCGGTGCTCAGGGGGAACACGCCGGACTTGGCCTATCTTGGCCGTCCGGGCTCGGATTTGGATAGGGTCAGGCCTGGGAGCTAGGGCTTGGCATGACGAATTCAACTGGGCACTTGTGTTGGTGAATTAGAGCACGGCCAAGGCTCACGGCGACGAGAGACGGCTCGGGGCAGCGGACACGCCGGAGTGCAGTTCCGGGTGCTACGGAGGCCTAAATGCTACGGGGTCTAGCGCAACACGACCAGATGAATGATGTGCTGCTCACCGAGGCATCGTGGGGGCCGGAGACGCGACGAAGGATGGTCGTCGACGATGACCGTGCGGCGGGGGCGGGCGGCGCTCACGGAGGAAGGTGATGCCGAGTTGGCCGGACCCTCTGGGTGGCGGGAATCGCTCCGGGAGGTTCCTGCGGAGGTGACCAGGGGTTAAGGTGGCCTGAGACTTGCCAGCGACGAGGAAATTTTGGCGGCGGCTCAGCTCACCGGCGGCGGTTACCTCGCGAAATCCCGATGTTGCAGAGGCTCGGGGCACAATTGCTGGGCTATGGAAGCTTCCAGGCGAGGCGGCGGAGCAGATACGGGGCTTATCGGGGTCGGTGGCATGGCAGAACGGCCTGACCACGGTGAGGCCGAGGTGACCGGGGCGGAGGAGGAAAAGGGGCGGCGGTGCTGGAGGTCCTCGGGGCGACGCAGGAGCTAGGGTTAGGTTTCTGGAGGCTCAGAAGGTTCCTTTTGTAGGGCGGCGGCGCTGCCTTGGCGTGCGGGCCCAGAGGAGGGGAGCTCGCCGGGGATCTTGGGCCGTTGCACGCCGGGGAAGAAGAAGGAGAGGGGGGGAAGAAGGCGCTGACACGCGGGGCCGGCCTAGCAGAGAGAGAAAGGAGAGGAGCGGGTGCTCGGGCTGGGGAGAGGGAAATGGGCCGGCGTAGAGAGCTCGGGCATGGGGAGGGAAAAGCCCGAGGAGAAGAGAGAGGGAGAGGGGAGCTGGGCCGCGGGGAGAGAGCCGGCCCAAGAGGGTTGGGCTGCTTTCCTTTCCTCTTCGTTTTCTTTTCTTTTCCCACTCCTAAACTATTCAAACAATCTATTTGAATTCAAATAAGTTTGAATTCAAACCCTATAAATTCAACACAAGGAAAATAATGCTGCAGCATGAATGCACAAACAATTTAATCCTATGATAAATTTTATTTTCTTGTGTTATAAATTGCTTTAAATGCAAGATAAATTAGAGAAAAACCCCAGAAAATTTATTTAAGCCCAAATAAATTCCTTAAAATTTGGGAAAGTTACATTAGGGTGTTACAAACCTACCCCCCTTACAGGAATCTTGTCCCGAGATTCGGATAGGCTAGCTAGCAAGGAGATCGGGATATGTCTTCCTCAGCTCATCTTCTCGTTCCCAGGTAGCCTCATCCTCCGTGTGATGACTCCACTGAACACGGCACATCTTGACCTTCTTGTTTCTGGTAACTCTCTCAGATGTCTCGAGAATCTTTACCGGATGCTCGATGTAAGTCAGATCCACCTGCACATCCAACCCTTCTATCGGTGCTTGCTCTTCTGGCACCCTCAAGCACTTCTTCAGCTGGGACACGTGAAACACATCGTGCACTCCTGAGAGATTGAGAGGCAACTCCAAATGATATGCCACCTCACCTTTCCGTTCCAACACCTTGAACGGACCAATGTATCGAGGGGCTAGCTTCCCTCTCACATTAAACCTGCGGATTCCTCTCATCGGCGAGACCTTCAGGTACACATGGTCACCCACCGCAAAGGTCAGATCTCGATGACGCACATCCGCGTAGCTCTTCTGACGAGTCTGAGCGACTCTCAGGTTCTCGCGCACCTGCTGTACCAGCTGTTCGGCCTCTTCGACAATATCTGGACCGAATACCTGCCTCTCGCCAATCTGATCCCAATACAATGGAGTCCTGCACTTCCGACCATACAGGGCCTCGAAAGGAGATTTCTTCAGACTGGCCTGATAGCTGTTGTTATACGAAAACTCTGCATAAGGCAGGCACTTATCCCAGCTGGTACCATACTGAATAGCACAGGCTCGAAGCATATCCTCCAACACTTGGTTGGTTCTTTCTGTCTGCCCATCTGTCTGAGGATGATAAGAAGTGCTGAAACGCAGCTTCGTATCCAACGAATCATGCAACTGCTCCCAGAACCGTGAAGTGAACTGAGATCCTCGGTCAGATATGATCTTCTTTGGAACACCATGCAGACAGACAATTCTGGAGATGTACAACTCTGTGAGTCTC
The DNA here is from genome assembly GCF_002211085.1 of Panicum hallii. Taxonomy (NCBI): domain Eukaryota; kingdom Viridiplantae; phylum Streptophyta; class Magnoliopsida; order Poales; family Poaceae; genus Panicum; species Panicum hallii. The sequence continues at coordinate 27,872,898 of NC_038046.1, read as the reverse complement.
GCGCCGGAGTAAGTAGTGTTCACCGGAATGAAGTGGGCAACCTTCGTCAACCGATCCACTACTACCCATATGGAGTTGTACCCTTTCTGAGTACGAGGCAAGCCAACAATGAAATCCATAGTAATCTCCTCCCATTTGCACTCTGGAATCTTCAACGGCTGCAATAGACCTGCTGGTCTCTGATGCTCTGCCTTGACACGCTGACAAGTGTCACAGATAGCCACGTACTCCGCAACTGAACGCTTCATTCCATACCACCAGAATCGTTCCTTCAGGTCGTAGTACATCTTTGTGCTGCCCGGATGAATGGAATATGCCGTATCATGAGCCTCACTCAGGATCAGCTTCCTGAGATCTCCTACATCCGGCACACATATCCGACCCTTGTACCACAAGGTACCCTGATCATCCTCCCTGAAATGCGGTGCCTTGCCAATCTTAAGCAGCTCACGAATCTCTTGCAGCTTCTTGTCTTCTTTCTGATGCTGCCTGATCTCTGCCTCTAGAGTGGGTTCTGCCTCGAATGATGTACCCGAGGTATGATACAAGAAACCCAGACTCAACTGCTCAAATTCCTCGCATAACTCCTGAGGCATCTGAAAAGCCACGGCCATGTTAACATAGCCCTTCCTGCTCAGAGCATCTGCTACAACATTAGCCTTGCCCGGATGATAGTGAATCTCCAGGTCATAATCCTTGACCAACTCTAGCCATCTTCTCTGCCGCATGTTCAGCTCATTCTGGGTGAAAATATACTTGAGGCTCTTGTGATCGGTGTAAATATTACACCTCTGCCCAAACAAGTAATGCCTCCATATCTTCAGAGCATGCACAACTGCGGCTAACTCCAGATCATGAGTGGGATAATTCAGCTCGTGCCGGCGCAACTGCCGCGAAGCATAAGCTATCACTCTGCCCTCCTGCATCAGGACCCAACCAAGACCATCCCTTGAAGCATCACAATACACTATGAACCTCTTGCTCTGGTCTGGCAGAGTAAGGACCGGCGCCGTAGTCAACCTCTTCTTCAGCTCCTCGAAGGCTTTCTAATGCTCATCAGTCCAACAGAAATCCACACTCTTCTCTAGCAAGGAAGTCAAAGGCTTCGCAATCTTGGAGAAATTCTCCATGAACCTCCGATAATATCCCGCTAAGCCTAGAAAAGAGCGGACTTCCTTCACTGTCTGCGGTACAACCCAGTCAAGCACATCCTTCACCTTCCCGAGGTCCACAGCAATACCTCCCTTGGAGATAACATGACCGAGGAATGGGACCTCGTCAATCCAGAACTCGCACTTGCTGAGCTTGGCATACAGCTTGTGTTCTCTGAGCCTCTGCAAGACAAGCCTCAGATGTTTCTCATGCTCGGCTTCTGACTTGGAATATATCAGGATATCATCAATGAATATCACCACAAAGGTGTCCAGATAATCCATGAAAATCTTGTTCATCAGATGCATGAAGAAAGCCGGAGCATTGGTCAAGCCAAAAGACATGACCGTATACTCGTATAGCCCATACTTGCAGGTGAATGCCGTCTTCGGGATATCCTCGGAACAAATCCTCAGCTGATGATACCCGGAACGCAGATCAATCTTCGAAAATACACAAGCACCCTGAAGCTGATCGAAAAGATCCTCGATGCGAGGCAATGGATGCTTGTTCTTGACAGTGACTGCATTCAGATCCCGATAATCGACGCACATTCTCTTCGCACCATCCTTCTTCTCTACAAGCAATACAGGGAAAGCCCAAGGAGAGAAACTGTGATGGATATAACCCTTAGCTAGCAACTCGTCGACAGTCTTCTTAACCTCCTCATGCTCAACGGGAGCCATACGATAGGGCCGCTTAGCAATAGGAGCTGTGCCAGGCAAGAGATCAATAGAAAACTCAATGTCGCGATCAGGCGGCATACCTGGCAAATCATTCGGAAAAACATCCGGGAATTCGGACACCACGCGAATACCATCCGTGGGTCTAGCCTCCATCTGATGAAGAAATCCAGAAGGCTCTGAGGTGCCCACAGTAACCTCCTGACCATCCGGTGCTGACAGAAGAACCATCCTCTGAGAACAATCTATCCGGACTCCCCACTTAGCAAGAGTCTCCATCCCGAGGATCACATCAATACCCTTGGTGTCTAGCACCATCAGATTAGCACTGAACTCTACCCCCCTTATGACAACACTGACTCTGGGACAGATGATATGAGACCTCAACTGCCCTCCCGGTGAAGATACTAACATGCCCCTCTTTAATGTGCTAGTAGGAATGCAATGATGCTCAACGAAAGACCGAGTAATGAAGGAATGCGTAGCACCAGTATCAAAAAGCACTATAGCAGGGTGGGTATTGACCATGAACGTACCAATAACCACGTTGGGAGCCTCGGCCGCTGACTCGGCCGTCACGTGGTTCACCCTGCCTTGAGCTAGGGCCTTGGGCGGTGTCGCATGCCCCTGCTGTCCAGACTGCGCCTTCTGGGGACACACGCTGGCGTAGTGCCCCGGCTCGCCGCAGTGGTAGCACGCCCGTGGGAATGCTGGAGCCTGCTGCCCGGCAGGAGGAGTAGGTACTCCCTGCCGCGGAGCTGGTGGAGCCGGTGGAGCAGAGCATGCCGGAGGCGCTGGAAGCCTCTGGCCCGGTCCTGCCTGCTGCTGCTGCTGAGGATGAGGCGGGTACTGCTGCTGACGCTGTTGGTACTGCTGGACCTACCTCTGGTGCTGCTGCTGCTGCTGCGGGTACTGGTATCGAGGCCGAGTGTTGCTACCCGAAGCAGCAGGAGCCATCTTCCTCTTCTTATCCTCAATCTCCCGGCGCTTGCGCTCGTTTTTGAGGGCAGCGTCAACCAGCTGGTTGAAGTTGTCGAAGCGGTGGTTCATGAGCGCGTACTCTAGGTGGTCTTCGAGTCCCTCCCTGAAGCGCTCCTGCTTATCGCCATCATGGGCGACCTCCGCGGGGGCATAGCGAGCGAGCTGGAGGAAGCGGTCACGGTACTCAGTCACCGTCATAGCTCCCTGAAATGATAATCACCGGAAAGAAGATGGGAATTTACTCAGCATTTCTTGTAGCAAGGGTGGGTTTGAGCTCAGAAAGAAATTGCGGAAAGATTTTACTCGGGTTTTACCTGCTTAAGCGCAAGGAACTCCTTGTGCTTCATCTTCATCACACCAGCAGGGATGTGGTGGTGCCTGAAACACTCCCGGAACTAGACCCAAGTGAGAGTGTCGCGGTCCTGAGCTGGGTAGGACTCCCACCAGTCGAGGGCTGAGCCTCGCAACTGCCCTGCTGCGTACAGGACTCGCTCCCTGTCGTCGCACTGAGCGACATCCAACTGGCGCTCCACCTGACGAAGCCAGTCGTCAGCCTGAAGTGGATCAGTCGCATGAGCGAACGTCGGCGGATGACCCCTCAGAAAATCCGCGCGCTTGTCGCAGGGCTGCTGCGGTGGAGGAGGTGGCGGCTGAGCGTGGATCTGCTGCAGCGTCTGAACGGTGTTGTTCAGGGTGGCCATCATCTGCATCTGGAGCTGGAAGAACTGCTCCGGAGTCAGGGGTGGAGGCATCGGCAGTGGCTGGTCAGTGCTCTGGTTGTTTTGCCCCTGCTGGCCAGAACCGGTGCCGGTGCTCCTGGTGTTCACCATCTGTTTGTAGCAGAGCGAAATTCATAAGAGACAGATATTGTATATCTTCGGGAAGGAAAATTCTGACAGGATAAAATAGAGAGAAAGGAATGTACGGTTTTACCCCCCAACGATCTAACTCAAATTTTTATTATTTAGTTCAAGTTGGGTTAGAATCGATTTGCATGAATAAGTTTAACTACTAGACTATGCAATCAACCAAAAATCCAAATCAAACACTTGCACAATCACAAACATTCAATATTCACAACTTAGTCGAGTTTATCACACTACTCGACTAACACACTCGTTCTAGCGCACTTTTATCAGGATAGCCTAACTTATAGGGTTAAACGAATTCAGGCCAACGTCTATGGGATATATCAAACTAACCCTCGGAAAATGCAGAGAGGATTAGCAAACTCGAGGTTTACAACTCAAGGAATAGAAGCAGAAACGAATGTTTGGGTTTTGCGGAAGCGGAGCAAGCGGAAGGAAATCCCTAAACTCGACCATTTCTATCTAGGCTTCGTCCTACAGTCAACACGGCTCTGATACCAATCTGTCACACCCGATTTATAAGAACATAAATCGAGCAATCATATATGCACTAGGATCAAGTCACGCATATATACAACAGATTATCAAGATATCACAACACATGTCACGAATAAAAGCATATAAATTATAAAAGGAATGTCTTTATTACAACTGAATCAAGAATCAGTTCAAGGAATGCGGAAGCGTAAAATAAATACATGAAGAGCAGGGTGCAACAGGGACGTCAACTGGGAGACAACGCCTAGAAATCGTCGAGTCCACCGATGTAGTCCTCCACGTCGCCTGGTACTGAGCAGCAGTCGAAGATATCCCAAAGAGAACAGAAGAGAGGAGGAGGCAAGCGTGAGTACAAACTCGTACTCAACAAGTATAACACGAGTATGAGGCTCTAGGGTTAGCTGACTCAACTGCATTAGCTTTTAATCTTGGCAAATTTTATTAAAGCTAATTACTACAAGTAGATGAATTACCATAAACCCAATTGCATAATAAATTAATCAGTATTAATTAAGAACTACTGAGAACCATCCAAACCGAACCACCCGGGGAATCTCCCTAATCAAAGGTTGATAACCCCACTAATCAAAAGGAGGATCTGGGCCGCTCATGACTGTGAGCACAGCTGATATATCAGTTTAACACTCTCGAGAGGTTGCACAACTTTACCCACAAGTCGTGAGCTACGCTAGTTGTTCATCACACTTCCTTAGGTGAGATGGCTAGCAAGCACACTACGAGACCGTTACAAAGGATCACGTTGGTAAGGTGTAACCGCTAAGAATTCTGGATCAGCAATGATGGGGCCCACCACCGGGGGTACAAGACACACAGCACAGACCAAGCCGGAGGAGCAGGGATCATTGAAGCTTACCACCCCTCTTGCACATGCAGGTAAGTTACTCCCGAACCAACACGACCTAATTAGTAAGTCAAGACCGTCCTATTCCAGTCTTGTGGTTGCGCGGTTGTCCCAGGTTGTCGCTCTATGAACCGGTCCTTATGGAGAGTGGCCAACCAAGCACTAAGCACCGTGCACAGCACAGAGGGCCACTCTCAGAATCAAGTTGCATATACCATTAATCAAATTTAATTAAAAAGGACCAATTGTGTTATAGCGCAGCAACCTAGCACAACTAACCATAATGCAACCCAAAGGATATATATATAGGATATAAAGTGGCTAGGAAAGTCCTTATAGGCATACAGTATTAAAATGCAGTATGAAATTATATTTAAAAGTGGTAGGATGTTCATGTTATACTTGCCTTCCTCGTACTCTCCCAGCTTGTCACACCCGATTTATAAGAACATAAATCGAGCAATCATATATGCGCCAGGATCAAGTCACGCATATATACAACAGATTATCAAGATATCACAACACATGTCACGAATAAGAGCGTATAAATTATAAATGAATATCTTTATTACAACTGAATCAAGAATCAGTTCAAGGAATGCGGAAGCGTAAAATGAATACATGAAGAGTTGGGCGCCACAGGGACGTCGACTGGGAGACAAACGCCTAGAAGTCGTCGAAGCCGCTGACGTAGTCCTCCACGTTGTCGGGCACTGAGCAGCAGTCGAAGATATCCGAAATAGAACAGAAGAGTAGAGAGGCAAGTGTGAGTACAAACTTGTACTCAACAAGTATAACATGAGCATGAGGCTCTAGGGTTAGCTGACTCAACTGCATTAGCTTTTAGTCTTGGCAATTTTATTAAAGCTAATTACTACAAGTGGATGAATTACCATAAACCCAATTGCATAATAAATTAATCACTATTAATTAAGAACTACTGAAAACCATCCAAACCAAAACCACCCGGGGAATCGCCCTCGTCAAAGGTTGATAACCCCACTAATCAGACGGAGGATCTGGGCCGCTCATGACTGTGAGCACAGCTGATATATCAGTTTTACACTCTCGAGAGGTTGCACAACTTTACCCACAAGTCGTGAGCTACGCTAGTTATTCATCACACTTCCTTAGGTGAGATGGCTAGCAAGCACATTACGAGACCGTTACAAAGGACACGTTGGTAAGGTGTAACCGCTAAGGATTCTGGATCAGCGACGATGGGGCCCACCTCCGGGGGTACAAGACACACAGCATAGACTAAGCCGGAGGAGCAGGGACCATTGAAGCTTACCACCCCTCTTGCCCACGCAGGTAAGTTACTCCGGAACCAACACGACCTAATTAGTAAGTCAAGACCGTCCCATTCCAGTCTTGTGGTTGCGCGGTTGTCCCAGGTTGTTGCTCTATGAACCGGTCCTTATGGAGAGTGGCCAACCAAGCACTAAGCACCGTGCTGGCCCCCTAAACCATGTTTCTACCAAAACATCTTTTAAGGAGACGTGAGCCGCTCAAGCACACAGCACAGAGGGCCACTCTCAGAATTAAGTTGCATAAGACCATTAATCAATTTAATTAAAAAGGACCAAGTGTGTTATAGCGCAGCATCCTAGCACAACTAACCAAAATGCAACCCAAAGGATATATATATAGGATATAAAGTGGCTAGGAAAGTCCTTATAGGCATACAGTATTAAAATGCAGTATGAAATTGTATTAAAAAGTGATAGGAGGTTCATGTTATACTTGCCTTCCTCGTACTCTCCCGGCTGCTGCTCGAACTGCTCGGAAGAGGGCTGCTCCTGGTACTCGTCCAAAGGCTCTGCGTCTACTCACGATCATCAGACATAGTCCACACATACACACATGCACAAACAATAGCAAACTATAAGAAAACAGTACACCAATACAATAGAACAGCACATGAAACTAGCCTAGAACTATTCTACGCGTTACAACGATCGCGTGCATATAGAGAACACCAAAAACGGAGCTAAAACGCGAAAACTGCGCTTAAAACAGGATCCAGGGACCTATTTGTAAGAAAAATAGGGCAACCAGGGGCTTCTAGACAAAACCCGGGGACCTAAACGTAATTAAAGCCTAGATCTAGGGGCTAGCACGAGAAAAACCCAAGAGATGGACTGCGGTTTCAATTTCCAGGAAAGAAAGGGCTTAAACGAATAAAATCAGGGCTGAACTGCAATTACTTTCGAATTAAGATGGACCGCGGGTTAATTTCCAAGAAGGACAACGACTCTTTAGCAAAAAGACCACCGCTGACCGGTACGCCTCCAGTTTGACTCGCGCGTGGGATGCATCTGGGCCACCGGATCAGAAATCAAAGGTCAGGATGAGGCGGCTCGGATCTAATCGGTTCAGCTCGGCTCACGACCGCGACGGCTCAGCTCACGGCTCGGTTCACCTCCCTTGGAACGGCTGCGTGGTCACCGGGTTCTGCCTCCGCGGCGGCGCCTCGCCGGCGCGGGGAATTCCTGGCCATCCGGCCTCGATCTTAGGTGGAGCTCGGTCGGGAAGGAAGCTAGTGGCCCGCCTAACCTATCTAGGGTTTGATTGGGCACGGCTCTGCCTCCGCACTACGGTCACGGCGGCAAGCCCGTGTCTGCTTGGCAGCGCTCCATCGCGAGGACGTTTCGAGCGTGGGACTGGCCTACCAGCTACCGCTTCTTCCCCAAAAGCACCAGGAGATTGGGAGGGTGCTTACCGAGGCACTAATTGGAACGGAGACGGCCTGCCGGGGCGTGACGGCGGTGCTTGGCGGGAAGGCGGTGCGGTGCTCGGCGGGGAGGACGACTGCCGGCGCTCTCCGAGCTTCGGATCTCTTTGGTCCGGTACGGGGGTTCCTGGGAAACGTTGAGGGGGGGTCAGGAGGGTGCGAGGCTCACCGGCGTCGATCAATTGCCCGGAGTGGCTGGCGGCTTACCGGACACCGAGCTGTGAAGAAAAGTGGCAGTGCAGGGGCGGCGGCGGCTAGGGCTCGCGTGCAGGGGGTGCGCGGGGAAGCCAAATAAGGGCCGGGCGGAGGCTGGACACGCGTGCTCGCGGCGGCCGCGGAAAGTTCGGTGAAAACCGTGGCGGCGGAGGAAGCGGATCAGCTCAACGGCCTCATGCGATACCGCTCGGGTGGCGAAGGTTCTAGAGAGGAGGGGGAAAGGGCCTGGTCGTGAGCCAGGGTGCGGCTCGGGTGCGGTTCGGAGGGAGCGGGCCCGGATGCAGAGGCGCAGCCGGCGGGAAGAAACAGAGGAGGGGGGGATCGGTCGCTGGGAGGAAGGAGAAGGGGAAGGCGCCGATAGGCGGGCCCGAGCTGGCAGCGAGAGAGGGAGGGGAAAAATGCGTGGGTGGCCGGCCTGAGGAGAAATGGGCTGGGCCTCGGGAAAGAAAAGAGAGAGGAAAGGGAGCCTAAGGGAGAAAAGAGAGTGGGCCGGCGTGGCCCATGCGGGAAGAGGGAGGGAAAGACAGGCCGGGCTGAGGGGGAACTGGGCCGGGGTAGAGAGAGCCCGTGAGTGAGAGAGGGAGGGGATTTGGGCTGGCCAGGCTTCTTTGTTTCCTTTCTTTTCCTTCTCCTTTTCTATACTCAAACATTCAAACAAACTATTTGAATTCAAATGCAAATTGGATTCAAACCTATGAACTCAACACAAATAAAACAATGCTGCAGCATGATTGCACAAACAATTTAATCCTATGATAGATTTTAATTACTTGCGTTATAAAATTACTTTAAATGCCATAAAAATTAAAGAAAAGCCTGGGAAATTTATTTAAGCCCAAATAAATTCATTAAAATTTAAGGAAATTACCTTAGGGTGTTATAAACCTACCCCCCTTACAGGAATCTCGTCCCGAGATTCGGATAGGCTAGCTAGTAAAGAGATCGGGATATGTCTTTCTCAGCTCGTCTTCTCGCTCCCAAGTAGCCTCGTCTTCTGTGTGGTGACTCCACTGAACACGGCACGTCTTGACCTTCTTGTTTCTGGTAACTCTCTCAGATGTCTCCAGAATCTTTACCGGATGCTCGACATAGGTCAGATCCTCCTGCACATCCATCCCTTCTATCGGTGCTTGCTCTTCTGGCACCCTCAAGCACTTCTTCAGCTGAGATACGTGGAACACATCATGCACTCCTGAGAGATTGAGAGGCAACTCCAAACGATATGCCACTTCACCTTTCCGTTCCAACACCTTGAACGGACCAATGTATCGAGGGGCTAGCTTCCCTCTCACATTAAACCTGCGGATTCCTCTCATCGGCGAGACCTTCAGATATACATGATCACCCACTGCGAAGGTCAAATCTCGGCGACGAACATCCGCATAGCTCTTCTGACGAGTCTGAGCGACCCTCAGATTTTCTCGCACCTGCTGTACCAGCTGTTCGGCCTCCTCAACAATATCCGGACCAAACACCTGCCTCTCACCAATCTGATCCCAATACAGCGGAGTCCTGCACTTCCGACCATACAGGGCCTCGAAAGGAGACTTCTTCAGACTGGCCTGATAACTGTTGTTATACGAAAATTCTGCATACGGCAGGCATTTATTCCAGCTGGTACCATACTGAATAGCGCAGGCCCGAAGCATATCCTCCAACACTTGGTTGGTTCTCTCTGTCTGCCCATCTGTCTGAGGATGATAAGCCGTACTGAAGCGCAGCTTCGTATCCAACGAATCATGCAACTGCTCCCAGAACCGCGAAGTGAACTGAGATCCTCGATCAGATATAATCTTCTTAGGTACCCCATGCAGACAGAAGATCCTGGAAATGTACAACTCTGCGAGTCTAGCACCAGAGTAAGTAGTGTTCACCGGAATAAAATGAGCAACCTTCGTCAACCGGTCCACTACTACCCATATGGAGTTGTACCCTTTCTGAGTACGAGGCAAGCCAACAATGAAGTCCATTGTGATTTCCTCCCATTTCCACTCTGGAATCTTCAACGGCTGCAATAACCCTGCTGGCCTCTGATGCTCTGCCTTGACACGCTGACAAGTGTCACAGATAGCCACGTACTCCGCAACGGAACGCTTCATTCCATACCACCAGAATCTTGCCTTCAGGTCGTAATACATCTTCGTGCTGCCTGGATGGATAGAATATGCTGTATCATGAGCCTCACTCAGAATCAACTTCCTGAGGTCATTCACATCCGGCACACATATACGACCCTTGTACCACAAGGTACCCTGATCATCCTCTCTGAAATGAGGGGCCTTGCCAATCTTGAGCAACTCACGAATCTCCTGCAGCCTCTGATCTTCCTTCTGATGCTGCCTGATCTCAGCCTCTAAAGTGGGTTCTGCCTCGAACGACGTACCCGAGGTATGATGCAGGAAACCCAGACTCAACTGCTCAATCTCCTCGCATAACTCCTGAGGAATCTGAAAAGCCACGGCCATGTTAACATAGCTCTTCCTGCTCAAAGCATCTGCTACAACATTAGCCTTGCCCGGATGATAGTGAATTTCCAGGTCATAATCCTTGACCAACTCTAGCCATCTTCTCTGCCGCATATTCAGCTCACTCTGAGTGAAAATATACTTGAGGCTCTTGTGATCGGTGTAAATATCACACCTCTGCCCAAACAAGTAATGCCTCCATATCTTCAGAGCATGCACAACTGCGGCTAACTCCAGGTCATGAGTGGGATAATTCAGCTCATGCCTGCGCAACTGCCGCGAAGCATAAGCTATCACTCTGCCTTCCTGCATCAGGACGCAACCAAGACCATCCCTCGAAGCATCACAATACACTGTGAACCTCTTGCTCTGGTCTGGCAGAGTAAGGACTGGCGCCATAGTCAACCTCTTCTTCAGCTCCTCGAAGGCCTTCTGACGCTCATCAGTCCAAGAGAAACCCACGTCCTTCTCCAGTAAGGAAGTCAAAGGCTTCGCAATCTTGGAGAAATTCTCAATGAACCTTCGATAATAACCTGCTAAGCCTAGAAAAGAGCGGACTTCCTTCACCATCTGTGGTACAACCCAGTCAAGCACATCCTTCACCTTCCCGGGGTCCACAGCAATACCTCCCTTGGAGATAACATGACCGAGGAACGGAACCTCGTCAATCCAGAACTCGCACTTGCTGAGCTTGGCATACAGCTTGTGCTCTCTGAGCCTCTGCAACACAAGCCTCAGATGCTTCTCATGCTCCACTTCTGACTTGGAATATATCAGGATATCATCAATAAATATCACCACAAAGGTGTCCAGATAATCCATGAAAACCTTGTTCATCAGATGCATGAAGAAAGCCGGAGCATTGATCAAGCCGAAGGACATGACCGTATACTCGTATAGCCCATACTTGCAAGTGAATGCCGTCTTCGGAATATCCTCGGAACGAATCTTCAGCTGATGATAACCCGAACGCAGATCAATCTTCGAGAATACACAAGCACCCTGAAGCTGATCGAAAAGATCCTCAATACGGGGCAAGGGATGCTTGTTCTTGATGGTGACTGCATTCAGATCCCGATAATCGACGCACATTCTCTTCGCGCCATCCTTCTTCTCTACAAGCAATACAGGAAAAGCCCAAGGAGAGAAACTGCGACGGATATAACCCTTAGCTAGCAACTCGTCGACAGTCTTCTTAACCTCCTCATGCTCGACAGGAGCCATACGATAGGGCCTCTTAGCAATAGGAGCTGTGCCAGGCAAGAGATCAATCGAAAACTCAATGTCGCGATCAGGCGGCATACCTGGCAAATCATCCGGAAAAACATCCGGGAATTCAGACACCACGCGAATACCATCCGTGGGTCGAGCCTCCATCTGATGAAGAAATCCAGAAGGCTCTGTGGCTCCAACAGTGACCTCCTGACCATCCGGTGCTGACAGAAGAACAGTCCTCTGAGCACAATCTATCCGGACTCCCCACTTGGCAAGAGTCTCCATTCCGAGGATCACATCAATGCCTTTGGAGTCTAGCACCATCAGATTCGCACTGAAATCTACCCCCCTTATGGCCACACTGACTCTGGGACAGAAGACATGAGACCTCAACTGCCCTCCCGGTGAAGATACTAACATGCACCTCTTTAATGTGCTAGTAGGAATGCCATGATGCTCAACAAAAGACTGGGTGATAAAAGAATGCGTAGCACCAGTATCAAAAAGCACTGTAGCAGGATGGGTGTTGACCATGAACGTACCAATAACCATGTTAGGAGCCTCGGCCGCTGACTCGGCCGTCACGTGGTTCACCCTGCCCTGAGCTGGGGCCTTGGGCTGTGATGCACGCCCCTGCTGTCCTGCCTGCGCCTTCCGAGGGCAGACGTTGGCGTAGTGCCCTGGCTCGCCGCAGTGGAAGCACACTCGAGGAAGTGCCGGAGCCTGCTGCCCAGGAGGAGGAGTGGGCGCTCCCTGCCTCTGAGCTGGTGGAGCCGGAGGCGCTGGAAGCCTCTGACCCTGTCCCGCCTGCTGCTGCTGCTGAGGATGAGGCGGAAACTGCTGCCGCTGCTGGTACTGCTGGGGCGGCCTCTGCTGCTGCTGCTGTGGAGGGTACTGGTAGCGGGGACGGGTGTTGCTGCCCGAAGAGGATAGAACCATCTTCCTCTTCTTATCCTCAATCTCCCGGCGCTTGCGCTCAGTGTTGAGGGCCGCGTCAACCAGCTGGTTGAAGTTGTCGAAGCGGTGGTTCAGCAGCGCATACTGGATGTGATCATCCAGTCCCTCCTTGAAGTACTCCTGCTTGTCGCTATCACGAGCGACGTCGGCAGGGGCGTAGCGGGCAAGCTGAAGGAAGCGGTCACGGTACTCCGTCACCGTCATCGATCCCTGAAATAACGAACACAGACAACAAGGATAGAAATCATTCAATCTGCCAGGTTTACGAAAGGAATCAAGGATAGATCAAGCTCAAAAGAAATGGTAGGGAATTCCGTTAAATTTTACCTGCTTAAGGGCACGGAACTCCTTCTGCTTCATCTTCATGATGCCCTCAGGAATGTGATGGTTCCTGAAACGCTCACGGAACTGGTCCCACGTGAGAGCATCACGGTCTCGAGCGGGGTAGGACTCCCACCAGTCAAGAGCGGAGCCTCGCAGCTGCCCTGCGGCGTACAGAACTCGCTCCCGGTCGTCGCACTGCGCAACAACCAACTAGCGCTCCACCGAACGAAGCCAGTCGTCCGCCTGGAGTGGGTCCGTGGCGTGAGAGAAGGTCGGAGGGTGACCTCTCAGAAAATCCGCACGCCTGTCACGGGGCTGAGGCGGCGGAGGAGGCGGTGGCTGAGCATGGATCTGCTGCAGAGCCTGAACGGTGTTGTTTAGGGTAGCCATCATCTGCATCTGGAGCTGGAAGAACTGCTCCGGGGTCAGTGGTGGCGGCATCGGCAGCGGCTGACCGGTACTCTGGTTGTTCTGCTCCTGCTGGTCAGAACCGGAACCGGTGCGCCTGGTGTTCACCATCTGATTGCAACAAACGAAATTTCATAATAAATGATAGGGTATAACTTCGGGAAGGAAAACTCTGACAGGATAAAATAGGGAGAAAGGAATGTACGGTTTTACCCCCACGATCTAACTCAATTTTATTACTCAATTCAAGTTTGCGTTAAGATCGATTTGCATCAAGAGATTTACTTCTAATCTATGCAATCAACCAAAAATCCAAATCAAACATTTGCACAATAACAAACAGTCAATATTCACAAATTAGTCGAGTTTTCCACACTACTCGACCAACACACTCGTTCTAGCGTATTTTATCGGGACAACCTAAACTTATAAATTACATGATTAGGCAACTCAGGCTAACGTCTACTGAAAGCTCAAGCTATTTCTCAGAAAAGACGGGGGAGATAGCAAATTTAGGGCTTAAGACTCAAGGAATAGGAGCAGAAAAAATGATGGTTGAGGATTTGCGGAGGCAAGCAAGAGAAAAGAAGTCCTACACTCGACCAATTCTACCTAGGCTTCATCCTACAGTCAACACGGCTCTGATACCAATCTATCACACCCGATTTATAAGAACATAAATCGAGCAATCATATATGCGCCAGGATCAAGTCACGCATATATACAACAGATTATCAAGATATCACAACACATGTCACGAATAAGAGCGTATAAATTATAAATGAATATCTTTATTACAACTGAATCAAGAATCAGTTCAAGGAATGCGGAAGCGTAAAATGAATACATGAAGAGCTGGGCGCCACAGGGACGTCGACTGGGAGACAAACGCCTAGAAGTCGTCGAAGCCGCTGATGTAGTCCTCCACGTTGCCGGGCACTGAGCAGCAGTCGAAGATATCCGAAATAGAACAGAAGAGTAGAGAGGCAAGTGTGAGTACAAACTCGTACTCAACAAGTATAACACGAGCATGAGGCTCTAGGGTTAGCTGACTCAACTGCATTAGCTTTTAGTCTTGGCAATTTTATTAAAGCTAATTACTACAAGTGGATGAATTACCATAAACCCAATTGCATAATAAATTAATCAATATTAATTAAGAACTACTGAAAACCATCCAAACCAAAACCACCCGGGGAATCGCCCTCGTCAAAGGTTGATAACCCCACTAATCAGACGGAGGATCTGGGCCGCTCATGACTGTGAGCACAGCTGATATATCAGTTTTACACTCTCGAGAGGTTGCACAACTTTACCCACAAGTCGTGAGCTACGCTAGTTATTCATCACACTTCCTTAGGTGAGATGGCTAGCAAGCACACTACGAGACCGTTACAAAGGACACGTTGGTAAGGTGTAACCGCTAAGGATTCTGGATCAGCGACGATGGGGCCCACCTCCGGGGGTACAAGACACACAGCATAGACCAAGCCGGAGGAGCAGGGACCATTGAAGCTTACCACCCCTCTTGCCCACGCAGGTAAGTTACTCCGGAACCAACACGACCTAATTAGTAAGTCAAGACCGTCCCATTCCAGTCTTGTGGTTGCGCGGTTGTCCCAGGTTGTCGCTCTATGAACCGGTCCTTATGGAGAGTGGCCAACCAAGCACTAAGCACCGTGCTGGCCCCCTAAACCATGTTTCTACCAAAACATCTTTTAAGGAGACGTGAGCCGCTCAAGCACACAGCACAGAGGGCCACTCTCAGAATTAAGTTGCATAAGACCATTAATCAATTTAATTAAAAAGGACCAAGTGTGTTATAGCGCAGCATCCTAGCACAACTAACCAAAATGCAACCCAAAGGATATATATATAGGATATAAAGTGGCTAGGAAAGTCCTTATAGGCATACAGTATTAAAATGCAGTATGAAATTGTATTAAAAAGTGATAGGAGGTTCATGTTATACTTGCCTTCCTCGTACTCTCCCGGCTGCTGCTCGAACTGCTCAGAAGAGGGCTGCTCCTGGTACTCGTCCAAAGGCTCTGCGTCTACTCACGATCATCAAACATAGTCCACACATACACACATGCACAAACAATAGCAAACTATAAGAAAACAGTACACCAATACAATAGAACAGCACATGAAACTAGCCTAGAACTATTCTACGCGTTACAACGATCGCGTGCATATAGAGAACACCTAAAACGGAGCTAAAACGCGAAAACTGCGCTTAAAACAGGATCCAGGGACCTATTTGTAAGAAAAACAGGGCAACCAGGGGCTTCTGGACAAAACTCGGGGACCTAAATGTAATTAAAGCCTAGATCTAGGGGCTAGCACGAGAAAAACCCAAGAGATGGACTGCGGTTTCAATTTCCAGGAAAGACAGGGCTTAAACGAATAAAATCAGGGCTGAACTGCAATTACTTTCGAATTAAGATGGACCGCGGGTTGATTTCCAAGAAGGACAAGGACTCTTTAGCAAAAAGACCACCGCTGAACGGTACGCCTCCAGTTTGACTCACGCGTGGGATGCATCTGGGCCACCGGATCAGAAATCAAAGGTCAGGATGAGGCGGCTCGGATCTAATCGGTTCAGCTCGGCTCACGACCGCGACGGCTCAGCTCACGGCTCGGTTCACCTCCCTTGGAACGGCTGCGTGGTCACCGGGTTCTGCCTCCGCGGCGGCGCCTCGCCGGCGCGGGGAATTCCTGGCCATCCGGTCTCGATCTTAGGTGGAGCTCGGTCGGGAAGGAAGCTAGTGGCCCGCCTAACCTATCTAGGGTTTGATTGGGCACGGCTCTGCCTCCGCACTACGGTCACGGCGGCAAGCCCGTGTCTGCTTGGCGGCGCTCCGTCACGAGGACGTTCCGAGCGTGGGACTGGCCTACCAGCTACCGCTTCTTCCCCAAAAGCACCAGGAGATTGGGAGGGTGCTTACCGAGGCACTAATTGGAATGGAGACGGCCTGCCGGGGCGTGACGGCGGTGCTTGGCGGGAAGGCGGTGCGGTGCTCGGCGGGGAGGACGACTGCCGGCGCTCTCCGAGCTTCGGATCTCTTTGGTCCGGTACGGGGGTTCTTGGGAAACGTTGAGGGGGGGTCAGGAGGGTGCGAGGCTCACCGGCGTCGATCAATTGCCCGGAGTGTCTGGCGGCTTACCGGACACCGAGCTGTGAAGAAAAGAGGCAGTGCAGGGGCGGCGGCGGCTAGGGCTCGCGTGCTCCAGAGGGTCAGGGTCCAGGGGGTGCGCGGGGAAGCCAAATAAGGGCCGGGCGGAGGCTGGACGCGCGTGCTCGCGGCGGCCGCGGAAAGTTCGGTGAAAACCGTGGAGGCGGAGGAAGCGGATCAGCTCAACGGCCTCATGCGAGACCGCTCGGGCGGCGAAGGTTCTAGAGAGGAGGGGGAAAGGGCCTGGTCGTGAGCCAGGGTGCGGCTCGGGTGCGGTTCGGAGGGAGCGGGCCCGGATGCAGAGGCGCAGCCGGCGGGAAGAAACAGAGGAGGGGGGATCGGTCGCTGGGAGGAAGGAGAAGGGGAAGGCGCCGACAGGCGGGCCCGAGCTGGCAGCGAGAGAGGGAGGGGAAAAACGCGTGGGTGGCCGGCCTGAGGAGAAATGGGCTGGGCCTCGGGAAAGAAAAGAGAGAGGAAAGGGAGCCTAAGGGAGAAAAGAGAGTGGGCCGGCGTGGCCCATGCGGGAAGAGGGAGGGAAAGACAGGCCGGGCTGAGGGGGAACTGGGCCGGGGTAGAGAGAGCCCGTGAGTGAGAGAGGGAGGGGATTTGGGCTGGCCAGGCTTCTTTGTTTCCTTTCTTTTCCTTCTCCTTTTCTATACTCAAACATTCAAACAAACTATTTGAATTCAAATGCAAATTGGATTCAAACCTATGAACTCAACACAAATAAAACAATGCTGCAGCATGATTGCACAAACAATTTAATCCTATGATAGATTTTAATTACTTGCGTTATAAAATTACTTTAAATGCCATAAAAATTAAAGAAAAGCCTGGGAAATTTATTTAAGCCCAAATAAATTCATTAAAATTTAAGGAAATTACCTTAGGGTGTTACACAGCTGCTGCTCGAACTGCTCGGAAAATGGCTGCTCCTGGTACAGGTCCAAAGGCTCCGCGTCTAATCACGATCATCAAGCATAGTCCACACATACACACATGTACAAACAATAGCAAACTATAAGAAAACAGTACACCAATACAATAGAACAGCCCACAAAACTGGCCTAGAACTATTCTACGCATTACAACGATCGCGTGGACGTAAAGAACACCTAGAATGGAGCTAAGACGCGAAAACTACGCTTGAAACAAGATCCAGGGACCTATTTGTAAGTAGACTGGAGGTTCTAAGGGGTTCTGTGCAAAAACCGGGGGACCTATACGAAATTAAAGCATAGACTCAGGGTCTAACGCGCTAAAACTCACGGCATGGACGGCGGGCACTAAAACCTGAAAGCATAGGGGTCTAAACGAATAAAACTGGACTTAACTGCAAATACTTTTGAACTACACGGGAGTGCGGGTTGATTCCAGGAAAACCCGAGGGCTCTTTAGCAAAAGAAACGGGCTGAAGCGGTATCTTCTATTCTGGGCCCTTGGATCGTCATCTAACGGCTCGGATTAGATCTGTTACGCGAAGGGGTACGCGCACCTAACAGCCGTTGGATCTTGATCTCACGGCTCAGATCTAATCCCTAACGCGAAGCGGTACGCGCTGACCACGGCCACCCGACTTAAATCGGACGGCTCTGACTCCATCTCACCCCGAACCGGTATCGTTGGTTTTGATCCGCTAGATCTGGATCCAAAGGTCACGATTCAATGAGACCCTGATCTAATCTGGAACATTGGCTATCGATCCAACGGCCCGTGGGGATTGGGGGCTCGGCCGGCGGCGATTGCTCGCCGGCGATGGGTCTCCCGCGGCGGTGCTCACGGGGAACACGCCGGACTTGGCCTATCTTGGCCGTCCGGGCTCGGATTTGGACGGGGTCAAGCCTGGGAGCTAGGGCTTGGCACGACGAATTCAACTGGGCACTTGTGTTGGTGAATTAGAGCACGGCCAGGGCTCACGGCGACGAGAGACGGCTCGGGGCAGCGGACACGCCGGCGTGCGCGCGTTCCGGGCGCTACGGAGGCCTAAATGCTACGGGGTCTAGCGCAAGACGATCAGGGGAATGATGTGCTGCTCACCGAGGCGTCGTGGGGGCCGGAGACGCGACGGAGGATGGTCATCGACGATGACCGTGCGGCGGGGGCGGGCGGCGCTCGCGGAGGAAGGTGATGCCGAGGTGGCCGGGCCCTCTGGGTGGCGGGAATCGCTCCGGGAGGTTCCTGCGGAGGTGACCAGGGGTTAAGGTGGCCTGAGACTTGCCGGCAACGAGGAAATTTAGGTGGCGGCTCAGTTCACCGGCGGCGGTTACCTCGCGAAATCCCGATGCTGCAGAGGCTCGGGGCACAATTGCTGGGCTATGGAAGCTTCCAGGCGAGGCGACGGAGCAGATACGGGGCTTATCGAGGTCGGTGGCACGGCGGAACGGCCTGACCACGGTGAGGCCGAGGTGACCGGGGCGGAGGAGGAAAAGGGGCGGCGGTGCTGGAGGTCCTCGGGGCGACGCAGGAGCTAGGGTTAGGTTTCTGGAGGCTCAGAAGGTTCCTTTTGTAGGGCGCGGCGCTGCCTTGGCGTGCGGGCCCAGAGGAGGGGAGCTCGCCGGGGATCTCGGGCCGTTGCGCGCCGGGGAAGAAGAAGGAGAGGGGGGGAAGAAGGCGCTGACACGCGGGGCCGGCCTGGCAGAGAGAGAAAGGAGAGGAGCGGGCGCTCGGGCTGGGGAGAGGGAAATGGGCCGGCGTAGAGAGCTCGGGCATGGGGAGGGAAAAGCCCGAGGAGAAGAGAGAGGGAGAGGGGAGCTGGGCCGCAGGGAGAGAGCCGGCCCAAGAGGGTTGGGCTGCTTTCCTTTCCTCTTCTTTTTCTTTTCTTTTCCCACTCCTAAACTATTCAAACAATCTATTTGAATTCAAATAAGTTTGAATTCAAACCCTATAAATTCAACACAAGGAAATCAATGCTGCAGCATGAATGCACAAACAATTTAATCCTATGATAAATTTTATTTTCTTGTGTTATAAATTGCTTTAAATGCAAGATAAATTAGAGAAAAACCCTGGAAAATTTATTTAAGCCCAAATAAATTCCTTAAAATTTGGGGAAGTTACATTAGGGTGTTACAATATATGCGTGACTTGATCCTGGCGCATATATGATTGCTCGGTTTATGTTCTTATAAATTGGGTGTGACATAATTGGTATCAGAGCCATGTCGACTGTAGGACGAAGCCTAGATAGAACTGGCCGAATTTAGGACTTCTTTTTCTTTTGCCTTGCTTCCGGAAAACTCTCAAAATCATTTCTGCCTCTATTCCTTGAGCCTTAAACCTTGATCTGCTCGCTCTCTCTCTTGTCCTCTCTGAGAATTAGTTTGATCTTTTCCGTAGATGTTGGCCTGAACTCGTCTAACCCCATAAGTTTAGGCTATCCCGATGAAAGTGCGCTAGAACGAGTGTGTTAGTCGAGTAGTGTGATAAACTCGGCTAAGATGTGAATATTGAATGTTTGTGATTGTGCAAAGTGTTTGATTTAGATTTTTGGTTGATTGCATAGTTTAGAAGTTAAACTTGCCCATGCAATCGACTTTAATGCAGACTTAAATTAAGTAATAAAATGGAGTTAGATCGTGGGGGGTAAAACCGTACACTCTTTTCTCTCTACTTTATCCTGCCAGAGTTTTCTTTCCAGAATCGTACAATATCTGCCTCTTATAAGCTTCGTTCTGCTGCAAACAGATGGTGAACACCAGGAGCACTGGCACCCGGTTCTGGCCAGGAGGCGCAGAACAACCAGAGTACCGACCAGCCGCTGCCGATGCCTCCACCTCTGACTCCGGAGCAGTTCTTCCAGCTCCAGATGCAAATGATGGCCACTCTGAACAACACTGTTCAGACTCTGCAGCAGATCCACGCCCAGCCGCCACCTCCTCCACCGCAGCAGCCCCGCGACAGGCGCGCGGACTTTCTGAGGGGTCACCCGCCGACATTCTCCCATGCGGCTGATCCACTCCAGGCTGACGACTGGCTTCGTTCAGTGGAACGCCAGTTGGATGTCGCTCAGTGCGACGACAGGGAGCGAGTTCTGTACGCAGCAGGGCAGTTGCAAGGCTCAGCTCTCGATTGGTGGGAGTCCTACCCAGCTCGGGACCGCGACGCCCTCACTTGGGTCCAGTTCCGGGAGTGCTTCAGGCACCACCACATCCCTGCTGGAGTGATGAAGATGAAGCACAAGGAGTTCCTTGCGCTTAAGCAGGTAAATTAGAGTAAAATCTTTCCGCAATTCCTATTTGAGCTCAAGCCCACCCTTGTTTATCTTCGTGGAATTGGAAATGCTGAGTAATTTCCATTCTCCTTTTTTTTCCGGTGATTATCCTTTCAGGGAGCTATGACGGTGACCGAGTACCATGATCATTTCCTCCAGCTCGCTCGCTACGCCCCCACCGAGGTCGCCAATGATGGCGATAAGCAGGAGCGCTTCAGGGAGGGACTCGATGACCACCTGGAGTATGCGCTCATGAACCACCGCTTCGACAACTTCAACCATCTGGTTGATTCTACCCTCAACACCGAGCGCAAGCACTGGGAGATTGAGGACAAGAAGAGGAAGATGGTTCCTGCTGCGTCTGGCAGCAACACCCGGCCTCGGTACCAGTACCCACAGCACCAGCAGCAGCAGCACAGGCAGATCCAGCAATACCAGCAGCGATAGCAGCAGTACCCGCCTCGTCCTCAGCAGCAGCAGTAGGCGGGACAGGGCCAGAGGCTTCCAGCGCCTCCGGCACGCTCTGCTCCAACGGCTCCACCAGCTCCACGGCAGGGAGTGCCTACTCCTCCTGCCAGACAGCAGGCTCTAGCATTCCCATGGGTGTGCTTTCACTGTGGCGAGCCGGGACACTACGCCAACGTTTGTCCCCGGAAGGCGCAGTCTGGACAGCAGGGGCGCCCAGCTCAGCCCAAGGCGCCATCCCAGGGCAGGGTGAATGACGTGACAGCCGAGTCAGCGGCCGAGGCTCCCAACGTGGTTATTGGTACGTTCACGGTCAATACTCACCCTGCTACAGTGCTTTTCGATACCGGTGCTACGCATTCTTACATTACCTGGTCTTTCGTTGAGCATCATGGAATTTATACTAGCACATTAAAGAGGGGCATGTTAGTATCTTCACCGGGAGGGCAGTTGAGGTCCCATATCTTCTGTCCCAGAGTCAGTGTTGTCATAAGAGGGGTAGAGTTCAATGCTAATCTCATGGTGCTAGACACCAAGGGTATCGATGTGATCTTGGGAATGGAGACCCTTGTTAAATGGGGTGTCAAGATTGATTGTGCTCAGAGGACTATCCACTTGTCGGCACCAGATGGACAGGAGGTCACAGTCAGTGCTTCAGAACCTTCCAGAATTCTTTGTCAGATGGAGGCTAGACCCACGGATGGTATTCGCGTGGTGTCTGAATTCCCGGATTTCTTTCCGGATGATTTGCCAGGTATGCCGCCTGATCGCAACATTGAGTTTTCTATTGATCTCTTGCCTGGCACAGCTCCTAGTGCTAAGCGGCCCTATCGTATGGCAACCGTTGACCATGAGGAAGTTAAGAAGATTGTCGACGAGTTGCTAGCCAAGGGCTATATTCGTCGTAGTTTCTCTCCTTGGGCTTTTCCTGTATTGCTTGTAGAGAAGAAGGATGGCGCGAAGAGAATGTGCGTCGATTATCGGGATCTGAATGCAGTCACCATCAAGAACAAGCATCCATTGCCTCATATTGAGGATCTCTTTGATCAGCTTCAGGGTGCTTGTGTATTCTCGAAGATTGATCTGCGTTCGGGTTATCACCAGCTGAAGATTCGTCCTAAGGATATCTCGAAGAAGGCATTCACCTGCAAGTACGGGCTATACGAGTATACGGTCATGTCCTTTGGCTTGACCAATGCTCCGGCTTTCTTCATGCATCTGATGAACAAAGTTTTCATGGATTATCTGGACACCTTTGTGGTGATATTCATTGATGATATCCTAGTATATTCCAAGTCAGAGGCAGAGCATGAGAAGCATCTGAGGCTTGTGTTGCAGAGGCTTAGAGAGCATGAGCTGTATGCCAAGCTCAGCAAGTGTGAATTCTGGATTGACGAGGTTCCATTCCTCGGTCATGTCATCTCCAAGGGAGGCATTGCTGTGGACCCCAGCAAGGTAAAGGATGTGCTTAACTGGGTGGTACCGCAGACAGCGAAGGAAGTCCGCTCTTTTCTGGGCTTAGCAGGATACTACCAGAGGTTCATTGAGAATTTCTCCAAGATTGTGAAGCCTTTGACTTCCTTGCTAGAGAAGGATGTGGATTTCTCTTGGACTGATTATCACACCCGATTTATAAGAACATAAATCGAGCAATCATATATGCGCTAGGATCAAGTCACGCATATATACAACAGATTATCAAGATATCACAACACATGTCATGAATAAAAATGTATAAATTATAAAATGAATATCTTTATTACAACTGAATCAAGAATCAGTTCGAGAAATGCGGAAGTGTAAAATAAATACATGAAGAGTAGGGCGCCACAGGGACGTCAACTGGGAGACAACGCCTAGAAATCGTCGAGTCCGCTGATGCAGTCCTCCATGTCGCCTGGTACTGAGCAGCAGTCGAAGATATCCCAAAGAGAACAGAAGAGAGGAAAAGGCAAGTGTGAGTACACAACTTGTACTCAACAAGTATAACACGAGTATGAGGCTCTAGGGTTAGCTGACTCCACTGCATTAGATTTTAATCTTGGCAAATTTTATTAAAACCATTTGCTATAAGTGGATGAATTACCATAAACCCATATTGCACAAGAAATTAATCAATATTAATTAAGAACTACTGAGAAACCAACCAAACCAAAACCACCCGGGGAATCTCCCTAATCAAAGGTTGATAACCCCACTAATCAAAAGGAGGATCTGGGCCGCTCATGACTGTGAGCACAGCTGATATATCAGTTTTACACTCTCGAGAGGTTGCACAACTTTACCCACAAGTCGTGAGCTACGCTAGTAGTTCATCACACTTCCTTAGGTGAGACGGCTAGCAAGCACACTACGAGACCGTTACAAAGGATCACATTGGTAAGGTGTAACCGCTAAGGATTCTTGATCAGCAACGATGGGGCCCACCTCCGGGGGTACAAGACACACAGCACAGACCAAGCCGGAGGAGCAGGGACCATTGAAGCTTACCATCCCTCTTGCCCACGCAGGTAAGTTACTCCCGAACCAACACGACCTAATTAGTAAGTCAAGACCGTCCCATTCCAGTCTTGCGGTTGCACGGTTGTCCCAGGTTGTCGCTCTATGAACCGGTCCTTATGGAGAGTGGCCAACCAAGCACTAAGCACCGTGCTGGCCCCCTAAACCAAGTTTCTAACAAAACATCTTTTACGGAGACGTGAGCCACTCAAGCACACAGCACAAAGGGCCACTCTCAGAGTTAAGTTGCATATAACCATTAATCAAATTTAATTAAAAAGGACCGAGGTGTGTGAGAGCGCAGCACCTAGCACAACTAACCAAAATGCAGCTCAAGGATATATATATAGGATATAAAGTGGCTAGGAAATCCTTATAGGCATACAGTATTAAAATGCAGTATGAAATTGTATTTAAAAGTGATAGGATATTCATGTTATACTTGCCTTCCTCAAAGTTCTCCTGCTGCTGCTCAAAAGCTTCAGAAGATGGTGGCTCCTGGTACTCGTCCAAAGGCTCCGCATCTACTCATGATCATCAAGCATGGTCCACACATACACACATGCAAAGACAATAGCAAACTATAAGAAAACAGTACACCAATACATGGGAACAGCACACAAAACTATTCTAAAGCTATTCTACGCATTACAACGATCGCGTGGATATAAAGATCACCTAAAACGGAGCTAGAACGCGAAAACTACGCTTGAAACTAGATCCAGGGACTAAACTGCGAGAAAACAGAACTTCCAGGGGGGTTCTGGGCAAAAACCAGGGACCTAAACATAATTAAAGGGTAGACACAGGGGCTAGCACATGAAAACCCAAGGCTTGGACGGCGGGTTCAAAAACTGGAAAGCTTAGGGGTCTATACGAGTAAAACAGGGCCTGATTGTAAATATCTTTGAACCACACAGGAGCGCGGGTTGATTCCCAGAAAACCCGAGGACCCTTTAGCAAAACGGCAAGGCCGAACTGGTATCTTCTATTCTGGACGCTCGGATCGAAGTCTAACGGCCCAGATCTAATCCTCATCGCGAAGCAGTACGCGCGTCTCTCACCCGTCGGATCCAGATCCGACGCTCACGACCTATACTTAAACGGATCTAATCCAGATCGCCCGTTCTACATCTGACGGCCCTGCCTCTCCCTCAACCTGAATCGGTATCGCTTGACCCGAACCACCGGATCTCGATCGCACGGTCCTGATCAAACGGCCCTAGATCTAATCCTAGGCGTCCATCTCCAATCGAGCGGCACAGGGCAAAAGGGAAGGAGGGGGGCGGCGCTGTGACGCCGGCGGCTAAAACCCGCGGCGGTGCGGCTCGGGACTCGCCGGAGCTCGGCGTTCCCGCCGCTCTGGGGGCCAAAGCTTCACGACTTCAGGCCAGGGAGCACCACCGAGGCACGGGGAAATGATCTGGGGCTACGGCTGGGCCTAGAGGGGCTTGGGCTTCGCGCGCGACGGTGAGTGGCGGTGGACATCATCGGCTAGCGGCGTTGCAGGGGTTACGGCCTGCCAAAGACCACGGGGTCCGGCGCAAAAGAACTAGAGAGAGGAGGGGAGGCTCACCAAGGGCTCGGAATGCCGGAGCTGCTACGGAAGGTGGCCAGCGGTGAGGTCCTGCGGCGGAGATGGTTCGGTGCTCGCGGGGAGGGATGTTGCCGGGGCTCTCCGAGCTCCTGGTCACCTGGAATCGATGCGTGGAGGTCCTGTGAAGGGGATGGAGAGGTCAGCACGGCATGAGGGGTACTGGTGGCCGGCAATCACGCAGATGAGGCTCACTGGCGGCGACGGCTCGGATTCACGCAGAGGCAAGGTGGCGGCCGCGATTAGGGCTTTGGGGCGGCGTTGTTGGGATGAGATGGGTCCGAGGGGTGGCGTAGGGGGATAAGAAGGGCAGGGCCAGGGATCTCGGGGATGGTTGTGGCGGAGGAGATCCGGAGCTCACGGTCGTGCAGCGGCGCGGCCGTTGCGGGAAGAGGTTGCGGGAGGAGGGGGATGACAGGTGGGCCGGCCTGGCAGCGGGAGAAGGAGATCGCGGGGGGAGGGGGGGGGAGAGCGAGCGCACGTGGGCAGCTGCGCGCGTGAGGGGGGGAAAGTGCTGGCTCGGGCTGTGCCGCAAAGAAAAAGAGAGAAAGGAGAGAGAGGCGCGAGGCTGGGGAAAACGGAGCCGGGGCACGGCCCACGCGGGGAGGGGAGAGAAGAGAGGGGCCCGAGGGGGAGGAGGGGGAGCTGGGCCACGGGGAGAGAGTCGGCCCAAGAGGGTTGGGCTGACTGAGCTGAGCTCTTTTCTTTCTCTCCTTTCCTTTTTCTTTTCCTATACTCCACTAATTCAAACAAATCTAATTGAATTCAAATAAATTTGAATTCAAACCCAACACAAATAAAACAATGCACCAGTATGAATGCACAAACAAGTTGACCCTATAATTAATTTTATTTTCTTGTATTATGAATTGCTTTAAATGCCACAAAAATTAAAGAAAAACCTAGAAATTTCATTTGAGCCAAAATAAATTCATTAAAATTTAAGGAAATTACCTTAGGGTGTTACACTGATGAGCGTCAGAAGGCCTTCGAGGAGCTGAAGAAGAGGTTAACTACGGCGCCAGTCCTTACTCTGCCAGACCAGAGCAAGAAGTTCACAGTATATTGTGATGCTTCGAGGGATGGTCTTGGTTGCGTCCTAATGCAGGAAGGCAGAGTGATAGCTTATGCTTTGCGGCAGTTGCGCCGGCACGAGCTGAATTATCCCACTCATAATCTGGAGTTAGCCGCAGTGGTGCATGCTCTGAAGATATGGAGGCATTACTTGTTTGGGCAAAGGTGTGATATTTACACCGATCACAAGAGCCTCAAGTACATTTTCACTCAGAGTGAGCTGAACATGCGGCAGAGAAGATGGCTAGAGTTGGTCAAGGATTATGACCTGGAGATTCACTATCATCCGGGCAAGTCCAATGTTGTAGCAGATGCTCTGAGCAGGAAGAGCTATGTTAACTTGGCCATGGCTTTTCAGATGCCTCAGGAGTTATGCGAGGAATTTGAGCAGTTGAGTCTGGGTTTCTTGCATCACATCTCGAGTGCATCATTCGAGGTAGAACCCACTCTAGAGGCAGAGATCAGGCAGCATTAGAAAGAAGATAAGAAGCTGCAGGAGATCCGTGAATTGCTCAAGATTGGCAAAGCACCTCATTTCAGAGAGGATGACCAGGGTACCTTGTGGTACAAGGGTCGGATATGTGTGCCAAATGTAGAGGATCTCAGGAAGCTGATCTTGAGTGAGGCTCATGATACAGCATATTCCATCCATCCGGGCAGCACGAAGATGTATTATGATCTCAAGGAACGATTCTGGTGGTATGGAATGAAGCGTTCCGTTGCGGAGTACGTGGCTATCTGCGACACTTGTCAGCGTGTCAAGGCAGAGCATCAAAGACCAGCAGGTCTATTGCAGCCGTTGAAGATTCCAGAGTGGAAATGGGAGGAGATGACTTCATTGTGGGGTTGCCTCGTACTCAAAAAGGGTACAACTCCATATGGGTAGTAGTGGATCGGTTGACGAAGGTTGCCCATTTCATTCCGGTGAACACTACCTACTCTGGTGCCAGACTCGCGGAGTTGTACATCTCCAGGATCGTCTGTCTACATGGTGTTCCGAAGAAGATCATATCTGATCGAGGATCTCAGTTCACTTCACGGTTCTGGGAGCAGTTGCATGATTCGTTGGATACGAAGCTACGCTTCAGTACCACTTATCACCCTCAGACACATGGGCAGACAGAGAGAACCAACCAAGTGTTGGAGGATATGCTTCGAGCCTACGCTATTCAGTATGGTACCAGCTGGGATAAATGCCTGCCATTTGCAGAGTTTTCATACAACAACAGCTATCAGGCCAGTCTGAAGAAATCTCCTTTCGAGGCCCTGTATGGTCGGAAGTGCAGAACTCCGCTGTATTGGGATTAGATTGGCGAGAGGCAGGTGTTTGGTCCGGATATCGTAGATGAGGCAGAACAGTTGGTGCAGCAGGTGCGAGAGAACCTGAGGATCGCTCAGACTCGTCAGAAGAGCTACGCGGATGTTCGTCGTTGAGATCTGACCTTTGCAGTAGGTGATCATGTGTACCTGAAGGTCTCACCGACGAGAGGAATCCGCAGGTTTAACGTGAGAGGGAAGCTAGCCCCTCGATACATCGGTCCGTTCAGGGTGTTAGAACGGAAGGGTGAGGTAGCATACCGCTTGGAGTTGCCTCCCAACCTCTCGGGAGTGCATGATGTCTTCCATGTGTCTCAGCTGAAAAAGTGCTTGAGGGTGCCAGAAGAACAAGCACCGCTAGAAGGGTTGGATGTGCAGGAAGATCTAACCTACACCGAACATCCGGTGAAGATTCTAGAGATGTCTGAGAGAGTTACCAGAAATAAGAAGATCAAGATGTGCCATGTTTAGTGGAGTCATCACACGGAGGGTGAGGCTACCTGGGAGCGAGAAGATGAGCTGAGGAAGACATATCCCGATCTCTTTGCTAGCTAGCCTATTCGAATCTCGGGACGAGATTCCTGTAAGGGGGGTAGGTTTGTAACACCCTAAGGTAAAATTTTGAGATTTATAATGAATCTAATTGGGCTCCAGTAATTTTCTAAGGATTTATTTTGCCTAGCTTGCATTTATTTATAATTTAATTCACAAAGAATTAAAATTTATTTTAGCTCAACATGTTTGTACATTCATGCTAGTGCATAAGTTTTATTTGGTTGAGTGCATGGGAGTTGAATTCAAATTTGTGTTGAATTCAAATGGATTTGAGTTGGTTCAAAAAGGAAAAGGAAGGAAACAGGAAGGTAGGTCAGTCATTCCTTCTTTCTTAGTCATTTCCGCAGCCCCCTTCTTTCTCAGTCATTCCTTCTATTCTCAGTCATTCCTTCTATTCTCAGTCATTCCTTCTTTCTCAGTCATTTCCACAGCCCCCTTCTTTCTCAGTCATTCCCCCAGCCCGACCCCACCTGTCGGTGACCATCTCCTTCCTTTCCTTCTTCTTCCCCGCGCCGGTTCTCTCTGTTCCGCCCCGTTGTGCCGTCGCTGCACGTGGCCCCGCTCCACCCCGTACCTGAGCACGAGCCCATCGGCCAGTCTCCCGTGCGCGCCCTCCTTCCAGAAGCTTCCTTCCTCGAGCTAGGATCGCGCCGAGCGGCTGCACGATCCGCTTCTCCCGTGCGGATCACGGCCGCAATCTCCACCGGGACACGCACGCCCAAACCACCGGCCCCATCCTTAATTGGCCCCTGTAACCCTTCCCTTAAACCCTCCTTGTGCCCTACTACCACACTGCAGCCGCCCCGAATCCCTAGCACCACCGGCCGTTTGCTCGGCCGTGCAGCACCACTGCTCCGCCGTGGGCCGGCCACCCTGTTGCGCCCCAGCCCCGGCCAACCCCCACCTCAGCTTCGCCTCACTGCCAGGAAGCTCCCCGAGGCTTCCACCCTCAACCCCGAGTCCTGCCCGCGCTGGAATCGAGCCCGAGGACCGCTGCCGGTATCCTGCTCCGCTCTTGCAATTACTCGTCGTCGGTGATCCCCGGACCTTCCTAACCCCCGTAGGACCTTCGCAGGATCTCCACGAGTCGACCCACGGTGACCAGAAGCATGGAGGCCCCTGCATCGTCTTCCTCCGCGAGCGCCGCCCGTCCCAGCCGCTCGGCCCTCGCCGCCGACCACCCTGCGCTGTTTCTCCGGCCAGTTCGAGCCCTCGGTGAGCACCACATCGTTCCCCTGGTCCTTTTGTGCTAGATGTCATGGACCTTAGCCTATTTCCGTAGCCGGAACGCCGCACGCCGGGGAGCTCCGCTGCGTAAACCCGCTTCCGCCGCCACGCGGGCAATCCCGAACAACCCCGAGGCCCACAAGTGCCTCAGGTGGATCACATGTGTCACGCTGATCGCGACAGACCCAAGCCCCATCCGATTTGACCCTCGGAGCAATGATTTCGCCCAGGTCCAGCGACGCGCCGCCGTGGAAACCAATCTCCGGTGACCTTCCCACCGCCGGCCGCGTTCTTGTCAGATCGGACCGGTTCGATCCAGATCGGACCGTCCGGACCCTTGCCGTGCAGATCGGACCATCCGAACTGGAACGTGTCCGAGTCGTCAGATTTAGATCCAACCGCCCAGATTAGAAGATACCCCTTCAGCCATGGCAGTTTCGTTAAAGAGCCCCTGAACTTCCTTGGAATCAACCCGCAGTCCACCCCGGTTCAAAAGATATTCCAGTTAAGTCCTGTTTTTAGCACCGGAGCCCCCCTGAGTTTTCTGGAATTTGGGTCCGCAGTCCCGCTCCTGTGTTTTTCGCGGGTTAGACCCTAGATCTACCCTTTAATTATGTTTAGACCCTCGGTTTTTGCGCACAACCTCTAAGAACCTCCTGATTTCTTACAGAAAAGCCCCTGGACCTTGTTTTAACCCTAAATTTCGCGTCTTAGCTCTATTTTAGGTGGTTTTCACGCTCATGCGATCGTTGTAGCGCGTAGAATAGTTCTACCATAGTTTCTTATCTTTTGTCTTGTTTGCATGAATGTGTATGTGCTGGACCATGTTTTGGCGTTGCGCTCGTGAGTAGACGCTGAGCCTTTGGACGAGTACCAGGAGCCCCTTGCTGCAGAGCAATTTGAGCAGCAGCAGGAGAACTTGAGGAAGGCAAGTATAACATGAACATTCTATCACTTTTAAATACAATTCCATACTGCATTTTAATTCTGTATGCCTATAAGGACTTCCTAGCCACCTTATCCTTTATATAAATACCTTGGGTTGCATTTGACTAGTTGTGCTACGTGCTGCGCGCTCACATATAATGGTCCTTTTTAATTAAATTTGATTAATGGTTATATTCAACTTGATCCTGAGAGTGGCCCTCTGTGCTGTGTGCTTGAGCGGCTCACGTCTCGTTAAAATATGTTTTTGTTAGAAACATGGTTTAGGGGGCCAGCACGGTGCTTAGTGCTTGGTTGGCCACTCTCCATAAGGACCGGTTCGTAGAGCGACAACCTGGGACAACCGCGCCACCACAAGACTGGAATGGGACGGTCTTGACTTACTAATTAGGTCATTTTGGTTTGGGAGTAACTTACCTGCGTGGGCAAGAGGGATGGTAAGCTTCAATGGTCCCTGCTCCTCCGGCTTAGTCTGTGCTGTGTGCTTGTACTCCCGGAGGTGGGCCCCATCGTTGCTGATCCAGAAACCTTAGCGGTTACACCTTACTAACGTGATCCTTTGTAACGGTCTTGTAGTGCGCTTGCTAGTCATCCCACCTAATGAAGTGTGATGAACAACTAGCGTAGCTCACGACTTGTGGGTAAAGTTGTGCAACCTCTCGAGAGTGTAAAACTGGTATACTAGCCGTGCTCACGGTCATGAGCAGCCCAGATCCTCAGTCTGATTCGTGGAGTTTATGTTTGGTGGTTTGGCTTGGTTCTCAGTAGACTCATGGTTAATTTTGAGTAATTATTATGTAACTTGGGTTCCGGTAATTCATCCACTTGTAGTAAATAGCTTTAATAAAATTTGCCGAGATTAAAAGCTAATGCAGTTGAGTCAGCCAACCTTAAAGCCTCATAATTCGTGTTATACTTGTTGAGTACAAGTTGTGTACTCATACTTGCCCTCTCTACTCTCTTGTTCTTTCTGGGATATCTTCGACTGCTGCTCAGTACCAGGAGACGTGGAGGACTACATCAGCGGACTCGACGATTTCTAGGCGTTGTCTCCCAGCCGACATCCCTGTGGCGCCCTGTTCTTCATGTATTTGTTTTACGCTTCCGCATTCCTTGAACTGATTCTTGATTCAGTTGTAATAAAGATATTCATTTACGATTTATACGCTTTTATTTCGAGATACGCGTTGTGATATCTTGATGATTCTGTTGTATATATGCGTGACTTGATCCTGGCGCATATATGATTGCTCGGTTTATGTTCTTATAAATCGGGTGTGACACTTTCGGCCCAAAAACCGGAGCCCAGCCCCTTTTCCTTTTCTTTTACCCGGCCTGACCGAGGGCCCCACTCATCAGCCTCAGGGTGAGACTGACCAGTGGGTCCCACTGGCCCGCTGACCCCGTTGACCGCTGACCAGTCAATGCTGACGTCGGCAGGGCCCACTGCTAATGTCAACAGGTACTGACACCCTGGTAACATCATGTTGATGTCATGCTGATGTCAGCATGGCACGTGGCACGCTCTGGTGCTACCACGTGTCACTGTTATGTGTTTTTCTTTTTTGAAATTCTTTTATTAATTTTAGAAATAGGTTTTCCCTTAGAAAATTCATAATAAACCAACCGGACCTCCGAAAATTATAAAACCAATTTCATAATTCTTCTAAAATCATGAACTACCTATTAGAATAGGTTTTGTGGTGATTTGGATCTTATTTGGTGAACTACTTTTGCATTTCGATGCTTGCCCTTACTTGTATTTACGATCTGAATACCTATTAGGCATTGCTTGCGAGATTTGCTACCACTTCATGATGTGTTACTATGAGATGAACCTGCATAGCCTATTTATTTACCTGTACTCCTTGCAATCCTATCACACTTGAATATTATATGAGATTCCTTGCTGTGCTTTGCATGTGTATGTGTGGGAATGGATGTATAGTCTTGGCGTGAGTGGGGATACACTTTCCAGGAGTTGGTGGATAGGGCTTTTAGCCGGGACTGGGTGAACTTAACTCGATCGTGGATCGAGGGCTTGGGGTGTGTATCTTGGCACATTCTATGGAGTACCTGTGGCGGGTACAACTTGTTGGTTACTTGGTTGAGGTGTTGGGGGCGCCCGTAAAGGGTGTAGTTGCGGACCATTGCGGTGGAGACGCATATGACGAAGATGCCCGCTTTGGCAATTGAGGACCGAGTCAGGGTAACTATGATTAGTGGAACTATGTAAAGCATGCACACCACTTACCCATTATGAGGGTGGGCCCGGTCTGGGGCTAACAAGTGCGGTACCAAGCCGGTAGGAGGATCGAGTATCGGTGCAGGGGAAGAAGGTGCTGACTTAACGTTCCCCAAGACGCAAGGGAGGCTTCACAATCCTGGGGTGACCTCCTGCGGGAGGATGCGCCCAAGACCCGAGAAAGCCGGATGGTGCTGTGGCTTCTAGTCCTATTTCAGTACACCGGTGCTTCATCGCTCAGTCGGCTGATCCCCGGCTAGCGTTGATTTGAGTGGGTCCAGGTGTACAACCCATGCAGGGTAAAAACTATACGTATAGCCGCGTCCTCGGTCATGGACAACCCTACTCTTCTGTTGCTCTTATCAGTTAGTGATACTCATGATTTCTACCTCCCTCTAGAGATGACTTCCTGCCTGGGGCAGTTGAGATGCAAGGGGAGGGAGTCCTCGCATCGACTTGGTGGTTTTGGAAGGTGTGTGTTGGACCGAGAGTCCGAAATGCTGGAAAGGCCTGAGTTCAAAGTTGGAAGAAGTTATATATATGTTGTTGTGCATGCATAGGAAACCCCAACTTAATTCCTTAAACTTTTGTTAAACCCTTGGTATAGCCCACTTTAATGCTTTCATTCGGATGGTGACATGAACCTACCCCATACCTTGGGGATAGCCTGGTAGGATGCAGGATCTGATCCGGAGTTCGACCCAACGATGATGGTCGGTACGATTGAAGCCCGTGCTACGCTCGAGTTGCCTGTGGAGGAGGTTCCAGAAGATTAAGGACGGCCAGAAGCCTAATTACCGCTTTCCATTTTCTGCTTGTTCGCTCAAGCCGAGAGGCTTGTAATGAATTCTGTACTAGAAATCCTATGGATTTATGTAATAATTAAACCCGTGATTGACCTTATGAGAAGTATGACTATGATATTATGATTGGAATGAGTTTTGTATGTGATAGCACTTGATCCAGGTACTATCACAATGATGCAAGGAGTCGAATTCTCGATTTGGGAATCTAGTTCATTTCAACGAATCGATAGGGTGACATGCCAATGGGTGTTATGTATGCTATACAATATGCCATAAAGCATCTGCTAGTTTTGGCCTCCATGCTTAGCCTATCTCATTGACGGTCTTTTGCAGAATATTGTTGATTCACTTGTTAGATGTTTCTGCCTGACCACTTGTTTGGGGATGATAAGGGGTTGCGATGTTGTGCATAGTCACTAGTTCCTTGAGGAAGTTTCTGAAGGTTGTATCAATGAAATGAGAACGTCCATCACTGATCACCATCCTTAGTGTTCCAAACCTTGGAAAGATAACTTCTTGGAACATCTTCTGGGAATGCTTAGCATCGGCTCCCTGCATGGCATGGCTTCCACCCATTTGGAGATGTAATCCACAGCGACCAAGATATACTCACAGTTATGAGATTTTGGAAAAGGCCCCATATAATCGATGCCCCATACATCAAAGAGTTCCACTTGAAGATTGTATGTTAGAGGTAGAGCTGAAATCCCTTCATGCTTCTGGCAACTGTGACACGGTCGGATGAAATCCTTGGTGTCCTTATACATTGTGGGCCAATAGAAACCACTCTGCCAGATTTTTTTCTTGTGTGCAAAATACACCATAATGTCCTCCATATGGTGATGCATGGCACTTCTCAATGATCTTGATCCCTTCTAGCATAGGTACGCACCTCCCCAATAATCCATCTGCACATACTATGTACAAATTCTGGCTAAGCCCATAGATTGCTCTCCTCTCGTATGCCAGCTTCCTCCTACTTTCTCCTGGTGGTACATGATAGGAGGATGAGTGCCGATCTTCCGAGAGGTACGGTAAACTTGATTGGTGGAGAACTCGACGTTGATGGACCAAGGCTCTGAACAAACAGAACCGCGCAATCACTACACCATTGCTCTGTTGGTTATCACCCAAGTCACACGGATGACCTCCCCATGAAGGCTTATCCCTACAAGCGCAATCAAGAAGACAAGCAAGAATAGGAGATGCAATCAAACAAATTTGATTACGAGATGGGATCTCACAAACCAATGAATGGCAACACTATTCGATGACAGATTGAATCTAAGGAAAACCCAAACCCTAATATAGCGATGGCTACTGAATAAAAAGGAGTTAGGGGCATGCAAGTCCCCTGAACACAACCCTAATGAGTTCCAGCACGGTACACGGGCCAACGGCCCAACAGACGGTGACACTGCACCCTGACAGATTCTGGACACCCACTTGTGTCGATGATTCCTGTCAACTCAGAAGAAATTTTGAGGTGGGACCAGTACCATTGGAAGCTCTATGAAATTCTGGAGAATGTCCAAATCCAACTCCGTATATGGCCAGGGCATCAATTTTGGTGAAGTCAGGTTCTGGAATCCGAGGTGAAGTCGAAGTCTAGTTGGACATGGACTCCTCCTTGGTGTGGACGTCCTAGCTCCTCCTCCTTGACTCTTTGGCCTTCTCCAAGTTTTTGCTGGTCCTCTCCATTTTTCCTAATCAATAAAACATGCAGGAACCAAGCGTAAGTTCTAAAAAACAATTGACAAGGTTAGAACATACCTGGAGATCCAACTGTCGCGCACATGCTCTAGTGTTTGGTCCTTGCATTGTATGCAAAGGAGAGATATCCTCATCATCCCCCCTCTTGAATTGGAGTCGTCCTCGACTCAAGCTCATCTTTCTCACTCAAGTATGTCTTCAAATCTGAAATGTTAAATGTGGGACTAACCCCAATCTTGGGAGGCAACTCAAGTTTATATGCATTATCATTTATCTTCTCAAGAACCTTAAAAGGTCCAGCGGCACGTGGCATGAGCTTGGACTTTCTCAAATCCGGAAACCTATCTTTTCTCAAATAAACCCACACCAAATCACCGTGTTCCAACTTTACCTCCTTCCTACCTTTACTAGCAGCAATTCGATACCTTTCATTCATTTTTTCAATTTGCAAC
The DNA here is from genome assembly GCF_002211085.1 of Panicum hallii. Taxonomy (NCBI): domain Eukaryota; kingdom Viridiplantae; phylum Streptophyta; class Magnoliopsida; order Poales; family Poaceae; genus Panicum; species Panicum hallii. The sequence continues at coordinate 27,837,250 of NC_038046.1, read as the reverse complement.
TTAGTAGTTTCATGCAACTTAAGAATAAATTCAGAACGTTGTGTAACATCTAAGTTCACAATTTCAGATGATGGTAAAGGTAGCAAATCAATTGGAGCACGAGGATTGAAACTATATACTACCATAAACGGACTTAACTTGGTTGTGGAGTGAATAGATCTGTTATAAGCAAACTCAATATGTGGCAAACACTCCTTCTACAACCTCAAATTATCTTTTAAAACAGCTCGCAACATAGTAGACAAGGTACGATTAACTACCTTCGTTTGCCCATCAGTTTGTGGATGACAAGTAGTAGAAAATAACAACTTTGTTCCCAATTTATACCATAAATTTCTCCAAAAATAGCTCAAAAACTTAGCATCCCTATCAGAAACAATAGTATTTGGTACACCATACAAACGCACGACCTTATCAAAAGAACAAATCAGCAAAATGTGAAGCATTGTCAGTCTTGTGATAGGGTAAAAAATGCGCCATTTTAGAGAAACGATCAACAACCACAGAGACACTATCCCTCCCCCTCTTTGTTCTAGGCAATCCTAAATCAAAGTCCATAGAAATATCCTCCCAAGGTGCACGAGGAACAAGAAGAGGCATATAAAGACCATGTGGATTAAGTCGAGAATTAGCTTTGGTGCATGTGGTGCAACGCGAGACATAGTGCCCCACATCACGCCGCATCTGTGGGCAAAAGAAGTGAGCGGCCAGCACGTCCTCCGTCTTTTTAACACCAAAATATCCCATCAAACCACCGCCATGCGCTTCCTGCAACAGCAAAAGATAAACGGAGCTAGCTGGAACACACAGCTTGTTAGCATGGTAGAGAAGGCTGTCGGTGTTTTTACCGTCAGCCTACCTAGGGATACCCTAAGGTAGGTGATTATTTGGTGACGGATCGCTAGATCTGGAACTTGAAGGTGAACGTAAGGACACAAGACACAAATTTAGACAGGTTCGGACCGGTAGAGTAACGTAATACACTACATCCTATTTTGGGGTGTTGTATATTGCGCCCTGCGCTTGGGTCTTAAGTTGCCTGTTGGCTACTCTCTATTGGTTCTTTGTTGGTTCTCTACCTATCTAGGTATCTCTACCCTCCTTTATATATCCCAGGGGATGGGGTTCATAGTAGGATTACAAGGTATGAGTCCTAATAGGATTACAGTGGAATTCTAGTAGGAATCAGACTTCTTTTTCCTCACGGGTAGCTTCCTTGTGGTACCCAGGGGATCTATCCCTGATAAGCCCCCGAGCTCTTCATAGCCGAGTACTGCAGGCATTTCGAGTACTTCTGAAGTAGTCTTCGGCTTCTTCTGAAACTCCATCTTGAAGGTCTTCTTCGAGTACTTCCTTAGTTGCATCGAGGCTATGAGGTGCTCATGCCCCGAATAGCTTCAAGTCTTCTTTGGGGTGTGATGGAAAATCTCTCCATATGGAGTAGCCCCAGAGCCTTAGGTTGAATCGAAGAATCAGGCTGAGGGTCAAATTAGTCTTGAATCTTCTTTTCTTATCCTTCGAGTACATTCAAAAAATAAATAGTCGATGACACATATCCTGCAGCCCCCGAGCCTTGAATTCAAAACTCTTAGGTTCGGAAAAAGGATCCAAGAATTATGGCATTGGTGTTACTCTGCAATCCCGAGAAAAACTCTTCACCTTCTGCGCAGTGAAATTGAGCCTCCCGCTGGTTTATTTAACCGCGCGGTGACTTAGGGTTTCTTCTGCACTCTCAGTCTTCATATGAGTCGTCTTCGAGTAGTTTTGTGGCGTCCAGCCCCCGAGCTTACGAGCCAGGAGAGTCAAAGGAGCCATGTCAAGTAGTGTGCATCGCCCAGCCCCCGAGCCTAGGAACTAGCGGAACTGTGATGGCACGCCGTGCTGCCTAGAGAGTTGTTGCCGAAGCTTGATCTGAAAAAAGACAATGCATACATTATGTAGCATAATGCGAAGATACCGAGTAGTACTCAGTAATAATATGAAGACACCAAAATTTATTCGGTGTAAAAATTGTTGTGTCGAGCTCTTTTTTAGGCCATTTAAATCTCCCGAGTAGTCCACCCTTTACATTCACTCGGCCCTAGTTTAGCCTTCGCCCATAGCATGTACAAGTCGCTTAGGTCTCTAGCCTTCGCTCATACAGGATGGGTCGCTTAGGTCATGACTGGAGACTCGAGATTTCATGGATTAAAGCATTTGCTACTCTAGTAGATTAGTGACCGTTAAGAGGAGACAACGAGCAGAAAGTAGTCGTCATGCGACAAAGAGGATGCGCAGTGCGCAAAAGTAGTCGAAGAAGTGTAGCTCTGGAGGGTTTCAATGCCCATCGAGAGTCGTACACGGATAAGTAGTCGGCGAAGTGTAACTCTGGAGGGTTTCATGCCCATCGAGAGATGTACACAGATAGGTAGCTGATCATGGTGTAGCCCCCGAGCGTTTCATGCCCGTCGAGAGGTGTACCCAAAAAGGTAGCCGATCTTGTGAAGCACAAGTCAAAAAAGGTATAAGTCACTTAGCTTGATTCGTGGATGTCGACGAAGCCGTGGAGCTCGTTGATGGAGCTGCGACGATTTGTTGATGAAGCTCGACTAGTCGGAGTCGATTCCAACTAGTTTTCAAGTCGAGACGAGTAGTTGATGTAGTCGTTGCTGTGAGGCTTCCCCTCGACTAGTTTCTAGTCGAGACGAGTAGTCGAAGCAGTCGTCAGCGGGCCACCGATCGTCCTCGTGAAATCGAAGTGATCACCGGCGGGCTGCCGAGCCTTCTCGCGAAGTCGAATGTAACACCCTAATGTAATTTTCCTCAATTTTAATGAATTTATTTTTGGCTCAAATAAAATTTCCAGGGTTTTCTCTAATTTATCTTGCATTTAAAGTAATTTTATAACACAAGAAAGTAAAATTTATTATAAGATCAACTTATTTGTGCATTCATGCTGGAGCATTATTTTATTTGTGTTGAGTGTATAGGCTTCAAATTCAAATTTAATTGAATTCAAATAGATTTGTTTGAATAGTTTGAGTGTGGAAAAGAAAGGAAAAGAAGAAGAAAAGGAAGCAGCCCAAACCTCTTGGGCCGGCCCTTTCTCCGCGGTCCAGCCCTCCCCTTCCCCCTCCTTTCCCCGCGTGGGCCGCGCCCGGCCCAGTTTTCCCCAGCCCGAGCTGAGCTCCCCTCTCCTCTCTTCTCCTCCACGCGCGGCCCAACAGCCACGCCGGCCCAGCTTCCCCCCTGTTCCCCAGCCCGAGCGCCCCTCCCTCCCTCTTCTCCCTCTGACCGGCTGTCCCCACCTGCCAGCGCCCCCGTCTTCCCTCTTCTCCCTTCTTCCCCGACGTGCAACGGCCCCCGAAATCTCCCCTGGGCCCGCACGACGAGACCCCCGGCCGGGCTTTATCTGATGACCCCGAACCCCCCTGCGTCTTATCCCTAACCTTGGCGGTGCTCTCAAACCCTAGAAAGCCCCTCCGCTTTGCTCCGCCGCGACACCTTCTCTGCACCACCGTGGGCACGCCGTTCCAGCACGCCACGGCCCGTGAGAGCTTCCGCGTTAGCATCACCTCATCACCCAGGAGCTCCAGCGCCTTTCATCCGCGACCTCGGCCCGTTCCTCGGTCTGAATTTCCCCGAAGATCCCCGCAGGTGAGCACTACCGCCGCCGCAATTGCTTGCCGCCGGTGGACCGAGGGCCCTGTTAACCCATGCAGCACCTTTGCAGGACCCCCACGCGTCGATCCACGGTGACCAGGAGCCCGAAGACCCTCGGCAACACCCCTCCCCACGAACACCGACCCATCTCCACTGCAGGATCTCGCCGCCGGCCATCTTCCGCTGCAGCTCCGGCCACCGCGAGCCTCTGGTGAGCATCGCATCAAACCCCCGAAGCTTATGCGCTAGATGTCGTAGCCCAGGACCCGCCCTAGCCCCTGGAACGCCGCTCGCCGGCGATGTCCGCAGCCCCGAGCCGCCCCGAGCCGTGGATCGCGAAGCCTGAGCCCCTCTAGGCCCAGCTGTAGCCCTAGGTCGATCCCCTGAGCCGCGTTGATGCTCCCTAGCTTGAAGTCGTGAAGGTTGGACCACCGGAGCGACGGTAACGTCGAGCTCCGGCGAGCCCCGAGCTGCGCCGCCGCGGAATACGTCGCCGGCGTCATAGCGCCGCTAGCCCGCGCCCCCAATCTCCACGGACCGCCAGATCTTGATCCAACGACCCAGAATAGAAGATACCGCTTCAGCCTGGTATTCTTGCTAAAGAGCCCCTGCCCTTTTTGAAAACCAACCCGCAGTCCATCCCTAGTTCAAAAGTAATTGCAGTTAGGTCCTGTTTTATTCGTTTAGGCCCCTGAGTTCTTTAGAAATAGAACCCGCCATCCAGCCCTAGGATTTTTAGCAAGTTAGCCCCTGTGTCTATAGTTTAATTATGTTTAGACCCTCGGTTTTTGCGCAGAACCCCTTAGAACTTCCTGTTTTCTTGCAGAAACGTCCCTGGACCCTGTTTTAGCCCTAGATTTCGCGTCTTAACTCCGTTTTAGGCGGTTTTCGCGCTCACGCGATCGTTGTAACGTGTAGAATAGTTCTATCATAGTTTTTTGTGCTATTTTTATGTAATGTTGTACAGTTTCTTATCTTTTGTCTTTGTTTGTATGTATGTGTATGTGCTGGACCATGTTTTGGCGTTGCGATCGTGAGTAGATGCTGAGCCTTTGGACGAGTATCAGGAGCCCCTTTCTGCAGAGCAGTTTGAGCAGCAGCAGGAGAACTTTGATGAAGGCAAGTATAACATGAACGTCCTATCACTTTTAAATACAATTCCATACTGCATTTTAATTCTGTATGCCTATAAGGACTTCCTAGCCACCTTATCCTTTATATATATCTTGGGTTGCATTTTGGTTAGTTGTGCTAGATGCTGCGCTCTCACACACCTCGGTCCTTTTTAATTAATTTGATTAATGGTTATATGCAACTTAATTCTGAGAGTGGCCCTCTGTGATGTGTGCTTGAGCGGCTCACGTCTCCTTAAAATATGTTTTTGTTAGAAACATGGTTTAGGGGGCCAGCACGGTGCTTAGTGCTTGGTTGGCCACTCTCCATAAGGACCGGTTCATAGAGCGACAACCTGGGACAACCGCGCAACCACAAGACTGGAATGGGACGGTCTTGACTTACTAATTAGGTCATTTTGGTTTGGGAGTAACTTACCTGCGGGGCAAGAGAGGTGGTAAGCTTCAATGGTCCCTGCTCCTCCGGCTTGGTCTGTGCTGTGTGTCTTGTACCCCCGTGAGGTGGGCCCCATCGTTGCTGATCCAGAAACCTTAGCGGTTACACCTTACTAACGTGATCCTTTGTAACGGTCTCGTAGTGTGCTTGCTAGTCATCTCACCTAAGGAAGTATGATGAACAACTAGCGTAGCTCACGACTTGTGGGTAAAGTTGTGCAACCTCTCGAGAGTGTAAAACTGATATGTCAGCTGTGCTCACAGTCATGAGCGGCCCAGATCCTCCGTCTGATTAGTGGGGTGTTTACCTTTGGTGGTTTGGCTTGGTCTTCAGTAGTCTTACGCTTAACCTTGATTAACTATTATGTAACTTGGGTTATGGTAATTCATCCACTTGTAGTAATTAGCTTTGATAAAATCTGCTAAGATTAAAAGCTAATGCAGTTGAGTTAGCTAACCTTAGAGCCTCATAATTCGTGTTATACTTGTTGAGTACAAGTTGTGTACTCACACTTGCCTTCTCTACTCTTCTGTTCTCTCTGGGACATCTTCGACTGCTGCTCAGTACCCGGCGACGTGGAGGACTACATCAGCGGACTCGATGATTACTAGGCGTTGTCTCCCAGCCGACGTCCCTGTGGCGCCCTGCTTTTCATGTTTTTATTTTACGCTTCCGCATTCCTTGAACTGATTCTTGATTCAGTTGTAATAAAGATATTCATTTATAAATTATACGCTTTTGTTTCGAGATACGTGTTGTGATATCTTGATGATTCTGTTCTATATATGCGTGACTTGATCCTAGCGCATATATGATTGCTCGATTTATGTTCTTATAAGTCGGGTGTGACATCGAAGTAGTTGCTGGCGGGCCGCCGAGCCTCCTCATGAAGTCGAAGTAATCGAACTCATCGCTGCTGCGTGCGGACATTGCGGCACAAGCCGAAGTTGAACTGGGTCGTCGAGGTCGGCGGCCGCGGTGCATCGACGTTGCAGCGCGAGGTGAAGTCGAGCCGAGTAGTCGAGGATGTTGTAACCGTTCGCTGAAGGATCCAATCTCGAACTCAATGAATCGATCCGCCGATGCATATGTACGAAGTAGCGATCTGCCACCTTGAGTGGATTGATGTTGATGAAGAGGTCCTTCAAATTTGCCCAATGATCGCGATGATCGGCCCACGGTGGGCGGCAGCTGTCGGTGTTTTTACCGTCGGCCTACCTAGGGATACCCTAAGGTAGGTGATTATTTGGTGACGGATCGCCGGATCTAGAACTTGAAGGTGAACGCAAGGACACAAGACACAAATTTAGACAGGTTCAGACCGCTAGAGTAGCGTAATACCCTACGTCCTATTTTGGGATGTTGTATATTGCGCCCTGAGCTTGGGCGTTGAGTTGCCTGTTGACTGCTCTCTGTTGGTTCTCTGTTGGTTCTCTACCTATCTAGGTATCCCTGCCCTCCTTTATATATTCCAGGGGACAGGGTTCCTTGTAGGATTGCAAGGTAGGAGTCCTAGTAGGATTACAAGGTATGAGTCCTAATATAATTACAGTGAAATCCTAGTAAGAATCAGACTTCTTTTTCCTCACGGGTAGCTTCCTTACGGTACCCAGGGGATCTATCCCTGACAAAGGCCTTCACACAGCAGAAATTTTTGCCACGTTCTTCCCTCTCTACAATTTTCAAAAGCATCTTTGAAGTCCAAATCAGTAGCATATAATCCCTTTATGGTCTCTAAACCAAAGATTTTATGAGAAAGTTGGGACAACATGGTATAACATCTTGATAAAGTATCGGCAATCACATTGTCTTTCCCTTTCTTATGTTTAATGATGTAAGGAAATGACTCTATGAACTCAATCCATTTAGCATGATGTTTGTTTAGAGTAGCTTGCCCTTTAAGGTACTTCAAATATTCATGATCTGAATGTATGACAAATTCTTTAGACCATAGGTAATGTTGCCAAGTTTGTAAGACTTGCACTAAAGCATAAAATTCCTTGTCATATATAGAATAATTCAACGAAGGACCACGCAATTTTTCACTAAAGAAAGCAACAGGTTTACCTCCTTGTATGAGCACTCCTCCAATGCCAATCCCGCTTGCATCACAGTCAAGCTCGAAGGTCTTCTCAAAATCAGGAAGTTGCAACAATGGTGCCTGTGTGAGCTTCCACTTGAGAGCATCAAAAGCTTGTTGTTGTGCCGGTCCCCATCTAAACAGCACACTGTTCTTTGTCAACCCGTGGAGAGGTGCTGCAATGGTGCTGAAATCCCACACGAAACGCCGGTAAAAATCTGCTAGACCAAGAAAACTTCGAACCTGCGTGACCGTAGTCAGAAGTGGCTAGCTTGTGATGGCAACAATCTTTGCCTCATCCACCTCAATGCCCTGCGATGTAACAACATAACAAAGAAAAGACACATGATCGGTGCAAAAGGTGCACTTCTCAAGGTTACTAAATAAACATGCATCACGCAAGACATTAAAAATAGCAAGCAAATGTTCAAGATGTGCATCATATGACTTTGTATAAATAAGGATAGCATCAAAATAAACCACCACAAATTTGCCAACGAAAGCACGTAAAACCTCATTCATCAATCTCATGAAAGTGCTAGGCACATTAGTTAAACCAAAAGGCATGACTAACCATTCATAAAGACCGAACTTGGTTTTAAAGGTAGTTTTCCATTCATCCCCTAAAGCCATACGAATCTGATGATATCCACTACATAAATCAATCTTGGAGAAAATAATAGAACCACTCAACTCATCAAGCATGTCATCCAAACGAGGAATAGGATAGCGATATCGAATGGTAATGTTATTGATGGCTCTACAATTAACACACATGCGCCAAGTGCCATCTTTCTTAGGAATGAAAAGAACAGGAACAGAACAAGGACTAAGGCTCTCATGAATGTACCCACGGTCCAGAAGGTCTTGGACTTGTCGCTGAATTTCCTTAGTCTCGTCGGGGTTGGTCCTGTAGGCGGCATGGTTTGGCAAGCTCGCCCCTGGAATCAAATCAATCTTGTGCTCAATGCCTCGCACAGGTGGTAATTCGGGGGATAGCTCCAACGGAAAGACATCCATATACTCCTGCAAAAGGTTAGCAACAGCAGGTGGCAAAGCAATGGACGTGACCTCAATGGAATATAAAGCATGTTTGCACACTAAAGCATAGCAAGGTCCAGTAGAGGCAGATAACTCATCATCAGATTTAGTTGCAAACAAAATAGGATTTTTTAACTTAATAGATTGCTGATTTTCAGAATTGAAGACACCCTTTTGTTTAGCATTATTCTTTTCTCATTCTCAAATTGCACAATTTCAGTGGGAGTCATTAGCAGCAACACAATTTTCTTGCCCTTATGCATGAGAGTATACTTATTAGATCTACCATAGTGAATTGCATCAGTATCAAACTCCCAAGGATGTCCCAACAAAAGCGAGCAAGCATCCATAGGAACCACATCAAAATCAGCAAAGTCATGGTAAGACCCAATTGAAAAATGTATCCTTGCTATTTTTGTTACGTTTACCTTATCATTGTTGTTAAACCATTGAATGCGATAAGGATGTGGATGCTCCCGCGTGGTCAAGCCAAGCTTCTTGACCACCTCAACATTCACCAAATTGTTGTAGCTACCTCCATCAATGATTGTATGCACATGGTAGTCCTTGACGATAAAAACATGTTGAAAAGGTTGTGACGTTGGCATTTGTCGACCTCTCCCACTGTGGCGCTCAAAGCTCGGTGCACAATTAAGGTCCTGTAGTTGTTGGTCGCAGATGTACCAAGAATCTCCCCAGCACCATCATCAGAACCTGAAATGTTAGCTGCAATAATATTTTCATCTTCAATATCAGAAGAACTAACATACCCACTGTCAGCAGTAGCAATGATCGCTCGTTTGCTAGGGCAATCTCACTGCATATGGCCAAATCCCTGGCAGCGGTGGCACTTGATATTGGAGGTGCGACCAGTGGAAGTGTTGGGCCTCATAGCCTTTGCTGCAACACCAGGAGGCATCTGGGACTTTCTGCTATCTTGTCCCTTTGATGTTGAAGGTGCGGTGCTGCGTACAACACCGGTGGAGGAAGGTGTGGACGCACGTACGCTCGAGGAGGGCGCTGCTTTGGTTGGTGCCGGAAGCTACCGTGGCGTGAAGGTGTTGTTCCGCCGCTGCTGTTGGTGACCCTGCAGTTCTTTTCCTGCCAACATAGCAAGTTGAAACAAATGTTGTAGAGAATGATATTCCTTATAATCTACTATGTCCTGGATCTCACGCCGCAAGCCCCCATAAAACCTAACAATCTGGTCTTCCTGATCCTCAACTACCCCACAATGAAGCATACCTTTCTGCAACTCTTGGTAGTACTCTTGGATAGACATGTCACCCTGATCAAAGCGTTGTAATTTCTTATGAAGATCACGTCTATATGATGGAGGAACAAACCTAGCACGCATCTCTTCTTTTAATGCAGTCCATGTCTGTGGGGCATTACGTGCATTGACAAGTTCATTCCACCAAATGATAGCAAAATCTTTAAAGTGGCTTATCTAACTCTATGATGCTTAGGAACAAGATGGGATCTAAATTTCTGTTCTACCGTCATTTCCCAATACAAGTAAGTCTCAGCATCATAAGATCCATAAAACGATAGAATAGAAAACTTAATCTTAGCATAAGGATCATTATCTTGCTCAGGAGCATGAGGACGACGTCTACCATTACCTCCCATACCTTGATGATAATGAAGAAGGCGATGGCGCTACTGTGCATCAACCATATCATCATCGAACTTGTCCTCTGTGTCATTGTGAGCAAGGCCGCGGACAGCAGGGATGATAGGGGGTGGAGCATGGTGGGGAAAATGAGCCTCCACCGCGTCCAGCCATGCTACAAGGCCATCAACACTTGTATGAATCCTCTGAAAGGTGGCTGTTGTTGTGGTCTGGTACTTGTTGAAAGCGTCAGTTATCGCCCGCATCATGTCTTTTAGTTCCATATGGGACACGCACTCATTATCGTCCGGAGGTGTAGAAGGAGAGGTCTCGTCCATCGACGCCTTTCCTGTTATGGTTAGAACAAAACAGAAACGAAGGAAAAAGGTTGTGAACCCTACGACTACACTCTCTGAAGTGGAAGTGGAAAACAAGCAGTAAGATGCGTTTTACCCTGCTCTTACAAGTGTCTTACCAGCATGCAGGTGGCAAACGGTGACCGGTATGACAACACGAAGAGAGTGGGTGTGATTGCAAAGGTTACCTGTTCTGCTCGGGAGAAGGTGGAGCTTGGGAAGGCTCAAATGCAGTATATGTATGTGGCACACAAGTTAGTAACGGATAGCAATGCTGAATAAGTGTCCAAAGAACTTGACCTAGTTGCTGGCCTAAAAATATATTACAATAGTTGTGGCAGCAAGCAAGGAACAAGGATGAAACATGATGAACAACAAAGTCAGTATCAGCAAGTATCTAGCAGCTCACACAGAAAAACAGCAAGTATCCCCCTATTTTGTCTTTTAGCACTAATAGGAATCAAATTTTTGTTTTTTTGCTTTTATCTTTTTGATATTTTTTTCTCAACCAGGCGCACAAGGGAATGAACAGCACCAAATATCAGCTCAAACCAATGAAAGATGTGATCGGTACAAATTCAGGAGCGTTTGGAAAAACTGGTGCTCGAACTTCGGAGCTCAAATCGAGTGCCATCCTGATTTTTTTGAATTTTTTGACAATGCCCTACCTTGGATGGCCGGGGAATTGTATGTGCAACTTTTCGAGAGCTCTCCGAAAAAAAGTTCACCTCAATCGGAGTTCCGAGCGAAAAGTTATGCCCGTTTTAAGGACCTTCCGAATTAGGTTTTGTGGCGGTGGAAACTGAATTGGATGCGAATCGGTGGATCGGTGGTGGATGGAAAATTGTTTGTAGATTGATTTTTTCTTTTTATTTAGATGGCAGCAGATGGAAGAAACAAAATTGAACTAAAACAAATCTAAACCAGCAACCAAACTCAACCTAGGACACGAACTCAGAACTACGGACTCCGAAACTAAATTGTGCAAAAGGCTGAGCGAGGGTTGTAGGTCGGAACGAGTAAAAAATTTTGTGGCTTTTTTGTGGACTATAGGACGGAAACAAAATAAATCTAAAGGCACATGAGTATACCTCATGGGTAACCTGATAACTGATACCATTTGATAGGAGGATGAGTCCCAATCTTTCGAGAGGTATGGTAAACTTGATTGGTGGAGAACTCGACGTTGATGAACCAAGGCTCCGAACGAACAGAACCTCACAATCACTACACCACTTCTCCATTGGTTATCACCCGAGTCACACGTATGACCTCACCACGAAGGCTTATCCCTGCAAGCGCAATCAAGAATGCAAGCAAGAACAGGAGATGCAATCAAACAAACTTGATTACGAGATGGGGTCTCACAAACCGATGAACGGTGACACTGTTCGATGACAGATTGAATCTAAGCAAAATCCAAACCCTAATATGGTGACGGCTACTGAATAAAAAGGAGTTAGGGGTGTGCAAGTCCCCTGGACGCAACCCTAATGGGTTCCAACACGGTACACGGGCCAACGGCCCAATAGACGGTTCCAACCCTACCCACTTGTGTCGACAATTCCTGTCAAGTCAGAAGGAATTTTGAAGTTGGACCGGTGCCATTGGAAGCTCCATGAAATTCTGGTTCCAACCACATATAGAATGTCCTGACTCCGTATGTGGCCAGGGCATCAATTTTGGTGAAGTCAGGTTCTGGAATCCGAGGTGGAGTCAAAGTCTAGTTGGACATGGACTCCTCCTTGGTGTGGACGTCGTAGCTCCTCCTCCTTGACTCCTTGGCCTTCTCCAAGTCCTTGCTAGTCCTCTCCATTATTCCTAATCAATAAAACATGCATGGAACCAAGCGTAAGTTCTGAAAAATAATTGACAAGGTTAGAATGTACCTGGAGATCCAACTATCGCGCACGTGCTGTAGTGATCGGTCCTTGCATTGTATGCAAAGGAGAGATGTCCTCATCAGTACATACACTGAAACCATGAAACTCACAATATTTGCGTACCAGGGGTTTGACAACATCACCTTGAGGAGCATGTCATCTTTAAGGAAACCATTTATTGGAAGTTCCTATGTGTTAGTGATATTCATACGTGATAAATGATCTAGTACTGAGTTTTCTACTCCCTTTTTTTTGATTTCCAAGTCAAATTCTTGGAGTAGAAGGATCCATCTTATGAGCCTTGGTTCAGCATCTTTCTTAGTGAGGAGGTACTTCAAAGCAGCGTGGTCTGTGTAGACAATGACCTTTGCCCCCACTAAGTAAGACTTAAACTTATCTATCGCAAAGATGACCGCTAGGAGCTCTTTTTCAGTTGTGGTGTAATTAAGTTGAGCTCCTATTAGCGTCTTGATAGCATAGGTGATTGCATGATGCCTTTTATCCTTAGTTTGCCCAAGTACAGCCCCCACTGCATAGTCGCTAGCATCACACATGATCTCAAAAGGAAGCTTCCAACCAGTTGGATGATTGGAGCTGAGATGAGTGCCTCTTTGAGAGTGTTAAAGGCTTTTAGGCACTCATCATCAAAGTGGAAGGGGACATCCTTAGCTAGTATGCTTGTAAGGGGTCTAGCAATACTAGAGAAGTTACCAATGAAGCGCCGGTAGAACCCTGCATGGCCTAGGAAGCTTCGGATCCCTTTCACATTGGTCAGCGGTGGTAGTTGTTCGATGACCTCAACCTTCATCTTGTGCACCTCTACTCCTCTCTCAGAGACTAAGTGTCTAAGGACGATGCTCTCTCGGATCATGAAGTGGCACTTCTCCCAGTTCAGCACCAGGTCCTTTTCTTGGTATCTCTGCAAGACCTTGTCCAAGTTTCTAAGGCAATGATCAAAGATCTTATCGTAAACTGAGAAGTCATCCATGAAGACCTCCATTATATCTTCAATCATGTCTGAGAAGATGGACATCATGCACCTTTGGAACAATGTGTTACAAAATAGATGACAAAGAAAAATGAAGAAGAACCGATCAACCCATATGACACGAGGATTTAATGTGGATAACCCTTCCAAGGTAGAAGGAAAAAACCACGGGCGCCAGCCAGCAGAACTTCACTATATTAAGTGCAGTTACAAATGCCGGGGATTTACAATGATCTCGCTATATCCCGAACTGTGGCTTACAAGAGGTATATATATAGAAACCCTAATCCATCTACACCGTAGGGGGGGAGGGGGGCTTCGCCCCCCCCGCACCCCCCCAGGCGTCCCCAGGTGCAGGAGTCCGGCCCAAGCCTCCGGCGACGGGCCTCCGCTTCGCTACATCCGAAGTCGGCCTTTATACATGTGTAGATGAATTTGGATCACAACTTAACAACCTCCACCTTGAGACAAATTCCTTCTTGTAGCATAAATCAAACTTTCACCCAAAACATAATGAAGAAAATACCTTCAGTGCTAAAATAACCTCTTAGGCTAAACAATTATACCAACTAAGCTTGAGCAGAGCTCAAACTTAGCAACAGGAACTAGCTTTGTCATCATATCAGCAGGATTATCATGAGTGCTTATCTTGCATACCTTTAGCTTACCTTGTGCAACCACATCACGAACATAATGGTACTTGATGTCAATATGCTTTGTCCTCTCATGAAACATCTAATCTTTGGTGACATATATAGCACTTTGACTGTCATAGAACAGGTTAATGCAAGAATCATCTCCACAAAACTCAGCATACAATCCTTTCAGCCAAACTGACTCCTTACATGCTTCAGCAATAGCCATGTATTCCGCTTCAGTAGTAGACAAGGCAACAACATGCTGCAATGTTGCCTTCCAACTCATAGCACAATTACCAACAGTGAACACATAACCCGTGAGTGACCTTCGCTTATCCAAATCAGCAGCATAATCTGAATCCACATAACCAATAAGTCCCTTATCAGTTCTGCCAAATTTCAAACAAGCATCTGCTGTGCCTCGGAGGTACCTGAAAATCCACTGAACAGCCTTCCAGTGTTCTTTACCAGGATTAGCCATGTATCTACTAACCAAGCTCATAGCATAAGATAAATCAGGACATGAGCAAACCATGGCGTACATCAAAGAACCAACAGCACTAGAATATGGAACTCTTGACATGTATTCAACATCCTCATCAGTACTAGCACACTGTGTAGCTGACAATTTAAAATGAGGTGCAATAGGAGTACTAACAGGCTTCGCATCATGCATGTTGAAACGCTGAAGAACCTTCTTAATGTAACTTTGCTGACTAAGGAATAATAAACCAGAATTTCGATCTCTAGTTATCTCCATACCTAGAATTTTCTTAGTAGCACGAAGATCCTTCATGTCGAACTCACTACTCAACAATTTCTTCAAAGTAGTGGTTTCTTCCCTGCTCTTGGCAGCAATCAGCATGTCATCAACATAAAACAGTAAGTATATAGGTGATCCATTATCAAGCTTAATGTATACACAGCTATCATAATAAGATCTCTTAAAGCCATGTGACAACGTAAATGAATCAAACCTTTTATACCACTGACAAGGAGACTGTTTCAAAACATATAAGGACCGTTTTAATTTGCAAACATGATCCTCCTTACCAGGTACTATGAACCCTTCTGGCTGGTCCATGTATATCTCCTCCTCTAACTCTCCATGTAAGAATGCAATCTTCACATCTAACTGCTGAAGCTCAAGATCATGCATAGCAACAATGCTGAAGAATGTACGGATCCAACTATGCTTTACAACTAGAGAGAACACATCATTGTAATCAACACCAGGAATTTGATTGAAACCTTTTGCAACTAACCTTGCCTTAAACCTTGGAGGCTCACTAGGAGATAGACCCTCCTTTCTCTTGAAGATCCATTTGCAGCAGACAGTCTTCTTCTGTTTAGGCAAGCTCACAATCTCCCATGTGCCATTCTTCTCGAGAGACTACATCTCCTCCTGCATGGCTGAGATCCACTTCTCGCGATCACCTGAACCAACAGCTTCAGAGTATGTAGCCAGCTCATGATTGTTCTCCACCTGTTCTGCACAACTCAAACCATAATTAACCATATTACATTCTTCAATATAATAAGCTGGAGGTCCACAATTCCTCTTCGTTCTGTGATGTGCAATAGCTAAATCTTGTTGCTGCAAAACAGGAGGTGAGTGCTGAGCAATATCAGGAACATCATTATCAATAATTTAAGTTTGCTGATCATCCACGAGCTCCACCTCCCTGCTGATCTGTTGCTGCTCCTCATCAGATTCATCTGAATTAGCATCAGTGAGCAAGCTGTCATTAGACATCACAGATTCATTGAAAATAACACTCTTTCTCATGAAGGTCCTTTCAGTTTCGGGATTCCACAATTTATATCCTTTTACTCCCGAAACATAACCAAGAAATAGAAACTTAATAGCTCTAGGCTCCAATTTTCCATTATCGACATGTGCGTAAGCAGTGCAGCCAAAAACTCTAAACTATGAATAATCAGCAGGTGTGCCGGACCATCCTCAATGGGAGTTTTCTTGTTGAGTGGAATAGAAGGCGACCTGTTGATCAAGTAACATGCAGTGTTGCCGGCCTCTGCCCAGAAACTCTTGTTCATACGTGCGTTGGACAACATACAACGAGCCTTCGAGATGATGGTTCTGTTCATGCGCTTGGCCACACCATTCTACTGTGGAGTGTACGGGATGGTGTGATGCCTGACAATGCCTTCCTTCCTACAATAATCATCAAAGACATGCGAACAGAATTCTCCACCATTATCAGTACGAAGCAATTTTACCTTCCTCTAAGTTTTCCTTTCTATCATAACTTTCCACTCTTTAAAAGTGGCAAAAGTATCATCTTTGTTTTTTAGAAAATAAGGCCACACCCTTCTAGAGTAATCATCAATAATGGTAAGCATGTAACGAGCACCTCCATAAGAAGGTTTATGAGAAGGACCCCATAGATCAGCATGTACATAATCAAGTATACCTTTGGTGCGATGAACAACAGTATTAAATTTTACCCTTTTGTGCTTCCCAAAAACACAGTGCTCATAGAACTTCATGTCACTCTGAGTGCAGCCATCAAGTAGGTTCCTCTTCATTAATTCTGCTATACCAAGTTTACTCATATGTCCAAGACGCATATGCCACAAGTTAGTCATACTAGGTTCATTATTAGTAACAGCAGCAGTGGTAACAGAACCATGTATTGTACTTCCTCTAAGCACATATAACTTTGCAGAATTCAGATCACCAATCATATAAGCAAGAGAACCTTTTGATACCTTCAGAACTCCACCTGAACCGGAGTATTTGTATCCTTCCGAGTCAAGTGTGCTAAGTGAGATGAGATTCCGAGCCATCCCTGGTATGTGTCTCACATCTTTCAGCATACATGTCATGCCATCATGCATCTTGATCTGAATGGAACCGATGCCCATGATCTCACATGGGTTATCATCTCCCATACGCACAACATCTACACTCTGCACAGACTTATAGGAACTGAACCAATCTCTGTTAATGCAGATATGAAACGAACATGCGGAATCAAGTATCCATTCATCATGAGCCACGACACAACCATAAAAAACAACAAGGCAATCTCTTGAATCTGAGTTCCCAACACTGGAGACAACAGAAGCCTTACCATCAGATTTATGTTTCATACCACTCCTTTTCTCCTTGTTCTGCAGCTTCCAACATTCTTCAATGAAGTGAGATTTCTTCTTACAGTACTTGCAGAACTTCTTGGGTCTGGACTTTGAACAACCTCTACCATCTAGGCTCTCTCACGATCGTTGCTATCATTGTAGGTCTTCTGCTCAGTTCTGCCTCTGACATGCAACGCTTCGCCCTTGGAAGACGACCCGTCAAACTGTACCATGCCTTTCATCTTCTCCCTGGACTGGAGTGCCTCATAAACTTTCAAGAGGGTTAGTTCATCACGGCTTAAAAGTATGGTGTCACGGAAATTTGCATATGAACTAGGCAGTGAACATAATAAGAGAAGACCTAAATCCTCATCATCAAACTGCACCTCTATCGACACTAGGTCGGCAACGATCTCTTTGAAGACCGATATGTGGTTAACCACCGAACCACCCTCCTGCAACTTGTGTGAGAATAACTTCATCTTCATGTGCATCTTACTAGTTAGATCTTTGGACATGCAAATCGATTCCAGTTTGAGCCAAAGTTCTGCAGCACTTTTTTCCTGCAGCACTTCTTGCATATCATTAGATAGATGAAGTTGAATAAGTGAGAGAGCCTTATGATCCTTCCGCTTTTCCTCAGCGGTCCACTCATCCTTCTTCCTCTTCCTGAGAACTGCCCGCATCTTCACTTGCCACAGGGAGAACCTCGTCTTGTAGTCCAACATCGGTAGATCATACTTCATTGATGCCATCACGGAGCCCTAATCTGAAACCAGCTCTGGTACCACTTGTTACAAAATAGATGACAAAGAAAAATGAAGAAGAACTGATCAACCCAGATGACACGAGGATTTAACATGGAAAACCCTTCCAAGGTAGAAGGGAAAAACCATGGGCGCCATCAAACTGCGTCCGAAGTCAGCCTTTATATGTGTGTAGATGAATTTGGATCACAACTTAACACAATGCGGGTGCATTGCACAGCCTGAATGACATTCTTCGGTAAGCGTAGGTTCAGTAAGGGCATGTGAAGGTTGTCTTGTTTTGATCGTCGGGATGGATAGGAATCTGCTGATAACCAGAATAGACATCAAGGAAACAAAAGAAAGAGTGCTTTGCTAACCTTACCAATATCTTATCGATGAATGGTAGCGGGAAGTGGTCTTTCATGGTGGCCTTGTTGAGCTTCCTATAGTCGATGCACATCCTCCATCCCGTGATGGTGTGCTGCGGAATTAGCTCATTCTTACTATTTTCCACGACTGTCATGCCTCCTATCTTGGGTACCACCTACACCGGACTTACCCACTCGCTATACGGGACGGGATAAATGATCCCGGCATGTAGGAGCTTTAAGACCTCCTTCTTTACAACCTCTCTCATCGTATTGCTCAACCTTCTTTGGGGTTCCTGTCAAACCCGGTTGTAAGGACTAAACCGAATGCATAACTATATGTATGCCAGGATCAAGTTCCATACATATAGTGACTTCATCACTGAATAATCAGCAATAATATCACGAAAAGATAAATAAATGATTAAAAGACTATCAGAGTTATATAGCTTATCCTGGAAATGAAGACTCCAAACTTCATAGGCAATCAATAGAGGGTTGCGTAGGTCTAGAACTCATCATCATCTTCAACAAACTTCACATCAACTTTCTCTTCTGAGCAGCTATTATAGCAAGCGTGAGTACACTTATGGTTGGTACTCAGCAAGTGTTGGCAATTATATGACATGAAGGCCAAAAGCAAGGAAAGGCTGACCGGCTTACTGCAATAAGCAATTTTAGTTGGTGAAGTTTTATTAGCACCTGATTACTAAGGTATAAGTATATACCAAAACCCACATTAAAAGAAAATAGAAGAGATAACATATCCAAAACCATAAACATGGTCCACGATTTAATTCATCTTCAAGTTTATTAATCATGTGAGGGTCCGAGCCGCTCTTAACCGTGAGCACGGCTGATATATAATTTTTCACTTTGCAGAGGTTGTACACTTTACCCACAATTCGTGTCTCCCAACATGCCCGAGGTAACTAGCCTCTTAAACACTTCCGAGATGAGTGGCAAGGGATTCACTACGAGGCCTTTACAAAGATTCCCTAACTTATGACAATCCGCTAAGGTTTCAAGTCAAAGTAGTTATAACTCTCCCTAGTGAGGTAGTGCCTTAGCCAAGGACCACATATCATAAAGCCTCAAGAGGACCGAACTATACCCCGATGATGCAACCCCTCTTGATCTTTCGGTAAGATTATCATAAGCTAGAATCTCTAATTAATTAGTCAAGACCAAAGCCATATAGTATTGTGGTTGCACTATTTTTCTAGGTGGTTCTCCATGTTCCGATTAACCAGATGATCTTGTGATTAACAACACAAACAGCATGAACATGGATAAAATAGGTGTAGCATCATCATTATTGGCATCATGGTTATAAATTATTCCCAAACCAGAACTAGGCATATCCTTAATTAAGATCCATCAGGTTAAGACACATGCATGCATAAAGAAAAGTTGTATTTATTATGATTATTAGGATAAAAGAATGATCAAGAAAACACTTGCCTTTCTTCTAGAGAATAGCAGCTCAGTGTCTTCAATTCTTGTTCTTGGAGCTCTTAAACTTCAAAGCACTTGGATTGCGCTCCTTCTAACGTCACAAAAGCATCGGGCCCAAGCAAAATTACAAACAAACAAAAAGAACAACTAAGAACAGATACACCAAATAAAAGTAAAGCTTCAAAACAGTGTACAAAAGTATAGGGCTCGTTGCTACAGTCATGAGAGTGCAAGAAACGCAGAAAATAGAGTTACGATAAAAAAGAAACAGCTATCGGAAGATTTATGTTATAAAACAGGACAACAGATTTATAAGCTTCATTTATTTTAATTTAGAAAACAAATGTACAAGATATTTGAAAGAGATATCCAAAAATAAGAATTAACTCATATTATATTTTGCATTTGTAAAAACGAAGTAGAACTTAGTCAAATTTTATATATAATTGTCTAGGTATAAATTACACTAGTTAAACAATTAATTAGCAAAGAAATTGTGAGAACATCTAGACGTCGAACTTTACTGTTTGTGTTGAACTAAAAAAATTAAATTACAAACACATTTTAGTTGATATTAATGAAGTTACATTAATTATGAAAATTGGAGTATAGACTTAATTGGATTTTATGTAAAAAAACTAGATAAGAGAACATTAATTAAATTAAATTGATATTTAATTTTAAAAATAAAAACTACGGTACAACAACGCTATTAAACGATAGCTTACGCTGAAACAAGACTAACACAACAAGAACGGATCAAAATAGATCTAAAACGACGATTATACGGAAGAAACAAGGTTGCAAGGACCTATACGTGATTAACTATAGTCTGCTAAGGCTAGCTGCTGATTTTGGCAAGCCACAGAAAATAGTGCTCGTGAATTAGGAAAAGTTTAGGGTTAGATCTGAAAAAGTCCGGGTGGGGCTAGGTTGAAAAGATGCAATAGATCCAGGGGGTTTCCTACGAAGTTTTCAAGACATAGAAAAATACACGATAATTATAGATTTCTCCGGGGGCTAATCTGTAAAAAGCTTCGCAGCACAGCCATGGTGGCCGGCGGCTACTATTTTGCAGTTTCCCGAAGTTCTAGGGCACGGGAGATCGCAAGGAGCGGGGAAAAAGAAAGGAGAGAGGGAGGGGAACCCATTTTATACCTTACTTGCTGCGGGGATGCATCATGGTGGCCAAAGTCGAAGCCGAAAGAAGAGGCGGCAGTCTGTACCATGGCGGTGGCGCACTGCTGATGGTGGCACTAGAGAGATAGGGCGACAGGGAGGCCCACGAGTAGGAGGGTGGCAGCGCTCCAGGAGAGGCACATCTGGTGGTAGCGCACAGGCAAGGGCGTAGGCAGCAGGGGCGGCGCTGGGCGAGACCCAAGCGCTCGGGCTCCTGGTTGCGGTGCGCACTCGGGAGAAGGACGCACGTAGTAGGGGCGCGAGGGAGCACACAGGGGGCGGCGGCACTGGCCTGGGCGACGCGAGGAGGGGACACGCGCAGGAGGTGCGAGATGAGGGCTCAAGGGCGGCAGCGCTCTCGTAGGCACAGGAGGCACGAGCAGGGGGGACGCGAAGGGAGGAGGGTGCTCAACCAGGTTTTGTAGGGGCTCGATAACCTGGCTTGGTGTGCTGCGCACACCCAGAATGGCTGCACATCGGGCTGGGACTTGTCCTTGAGTCCAGATTGCCCACAGGAGAAAACGAGATTGGGCTAACCAGCGGCCCCCACAAGTTAGCGAGCAAAGAGAGGAAGGAAGAGGTAAAGGAGAGAGGAAACGACCTAGCATTGGAACTAGAGTGGCCGAACGAGTTCGGCTATGGGCTGAAATAGGTTTGGGTTAGGGCCGAACATGAATACGGGTCGACTGAAAAAATATAGGCACGGGCTAGCGAGCAGGATAGACCGGACGAGTGGTATAGGGAGAGAAGGGTCGAGTAGGCTACACCTTTGCATATGGTGCGAACGGTCAAGTTTGCATGACGCATACGTCGAGGATAGCAGTGTGAGTCGTTTAGTCTTGAATGGAGTCCAAAATGAGCACACGGTGAAATGCTACCTCGGCCTGCAGGTGGCATACAGGCATTTGATGAGGTCGGACATGAATGGCCGGATCAAATTCGATCAACGAATCCTGGCACGCATGCACAGGAAAGCTGAGCTTGGCACAGAAGGGCTATTGTAGGGAAGGAAGGGAAAAAAGATGGATGACAGGTGGGACCAGTAACACCGAAGGAAGGGGAGCGATAAGCTGGCCACTGTACCGAGAAAGGAAGAGGGAAACTTAGGGCGCTTGGTTGGGCCGAGGTTGATGCAGGCCGATGGGTAGAATTTAGGTCTCAGAGAGAAGGAAAAAGGCTGGGCGGCCGAGGGGGACCAACTTGGGTCTAGGATTTTAGAGCGACAACATTGGTCATCAAAGTTGACGGTGATGACAACGAAGCATCGGCACAAAGCACTAAAACGAGCCACGGGACATTGTTTCAAGCTTGACTTGTTCGGGGAGAAAGGGTAGAGAACGGGGAAACTCGAATGGGCAACTTAGGGTATTGGATAAGACAGTAGAAATAAAGGATGGTGATATGATGGATCGGTCCAACTATGGCAAGAAATTTAGAACAAAAGAATGAGATAAAGAGAGGGAAAAGGGCCTAGGAGCTTCTTCACCTAACTTGAAAGCTTCTGGACAACACCAACTTGGTGAAGGAAGGCAGTCAGTGGTGAGTGGCTGTCAACTAGCTTTGACGAGCTATTGAAGCTTCGGAAAGAAAGGGAAATAGACGAAAACAAGGGTGTTTCCTTCGGTACATCAAAGAGAAGCTTTTGATTTACTTTTTGTCGACAAAACACGATAGATGATGAGATTATGGCGGTGGTCAAGCTCAAGCTTGCATGTGGCACGGTTCTAGGGTCTTGGGGCAAGTTGGAGCAAAAATAAATTGAGTCCAGCTCGAGATGAAAAGAAAAGAATTCATTTTCCAAAACATATTTTCAATCTTAAAATAAATCTAGAAAAGTCTAGAAAAATATTTTAAACCACGAAAAATATATCCTGAGGATCCGAAAAAAATTTGGGTAAAAATCCTAGGACATGAAGAGTCCAAATAAAATACTTGTAACTCATGAAAAAGATTTTAAAACTTTCCAAGAAATGGATTTAGCTCCGAGGAAAAGAGAACAATTGCCAAAAAAATCTGGAAAATTCTCGAAAAACCCTAAAGATGGATGAACACATTCTAAACAATACTCACATCCTAAAATTAAATATTTTAGGGTGTGACAGTTCCCTTGAAGGTGCCATGGTAGGATCGAGAGGGATGCGATAAGTACAAAGAGAAGGGCTGATGCCCTTGAGATCCTGGAGGGCATATGCTAGCACAACCCAATGCTTTTCTAGAACAGCGATTGGCTTTGCGCTCTCCTCTTGAGAGTTTGTCGCTAATGATCATGGGAGACTCTAGATCGTTGTTCAAGAAAGCATAACGCAGCCTAGAAGGAAGAGGTCTTAGCTCAATTGGGGATTGACTCTGGGAGTTCTAGGACCTCATCAGAATCTTCCTCTTCCTGGATGAATTCTGGAGGAGTGATTCTGGTGAGTCCAGAGGAGTGATATCCAACATTTCCTCAATTGACTGTGATAGAGGAGATCTCTGCTATTGTATTGATTGTTCGAGTGATTGGGACCGCAAGAGATTCATTCCCTGACTCCGGTACATTTGTGAGAAACTTCTCGATGGGATGCCGTATCAAGATGCCGAAGTGGGAAACTTAGAACACATGGAAATTGAGGCTTGCCTTAACATCTTTGTGCCCAAAGGACACATTCTGGATCATCCCATAACTGCCCAAGAGGGAACCTGAAGTTTCTCTGAGAGTTCTGCCTATCGGGGCTAAAGCTTCACCGCCTAGGAACGCTAGTGTGAAATTATCCGGCATAATATTGGCTCCAACAATGGGGTTATAAAGAGCTATCACATCTTGGTCCCTTATGTGTCATCGAATAGAAGAAGAAGGATGTTTGATTTGAAGTGGTTCTAAAGATAACTGTCCTTCCCTCAACCATTCATCGCTCATTAAAGTCGTGAACTCCTTAATGGTTTCTCGAAGGAGTTCCTTTTCGCATGGCTCAGGAGGAGCGACGGGGGCTAGTTGTCTCTTTTGACAAGAATAGTTTGATGTGTTCCCGAAGTCTTCAAAAAGATCTTCATCGTAACTATGTGAGAATTCCAAAGGTAGAGGTTCCTCTTCCTTTGGTGTTTCAGCTTTAGGAGAGGATTCAGGAGTCGAATCTAAAGATTGGGTATTTATGGGTCGGGATTCGGCTACTAGAATTTTCTCATGGTGTACCTCAGAATTTTCCTAAGGAGGGTCGCGTGTGCAGACGAAGGAGGTATTTTCCAAGATTTTGTTTAGGATTTCCCTTCCTTCGGCTGGAGTGTTGTGCCAAAAAGATCCTCCTGAGGTGACATCAAGGTAGTGTGCATCGTTCTTGCTCAACCCCGTGCAGATATGTTGAAGAAGTAAGATCGGGGAGAGACAAGTCTGGACCAAATTCGACTAGAGAGGACAATCTGGCCCAAGCAGCACTGATAGATTCCTTCTCCTTCTGACGGAAGGTCAGAATCTATGGCAGAACCAACCTGAATTATACCGGCTCAAGTACGCAAGTCCACTCCAGAGGGCTCCAACGTACTTCAAACGGTATAATCCCTTGGCCTGTCGGGTAGCGTCCCGATAAACCACCGATACAGGATCGAATAAGGTTACCTCACACGAAGGTGAGTCCAGAGATACAATCACCATCATATTTTACATCACAAGAAATTACAATACAAGAGTTTCTTAAAGCAGTACGAAGTTTCAAATTCAGAGAAAACATTACAAACTGTTAAAGCTATGGTTTTTGGCAGCGGAAAACATACGCGATGATTTACAGCACGTCGTCAAGACGGATGTCATGCTAAGCCCAGGCACGACATCACTCAGGGTCATCAGTGTTGGCCGGGGACGGATCCCAATCCACAGACCAACCTTCTGGAAGAGCACAGGGCCAAGACAGGGGAAGAGTAGGGTCTTCAAGGACTTTACCTGAAAAACATAAAACTGGCAAGGCTGAGTATACTAATACTCAGCAAGGCTTACTCGTTCATGGTATACATAACCATGTAACTAGACTTATGAAGGCTTATAATGGTTCTGGGTTTAATTTCAGCGGAAAAGCATTAAGAGTAGATCCTTAATTTCAATCTTTAGCTTTCAGGTTCTAGTTGATTATCCATTCTAGATAAGCACCTATAACTACTCAAGCAAGGTACAGCTTATTATAACAAACATCAACATTTCTCATCATATAGTTGCTCTTGTTACTCTATGTGACAAAGGGATCAAGCAGTCTCAATCTTCGTGAGAAGCGGACGATTCTGAATCGAACTTTTAACCTTGCAAGGATAAACCTAACTCACACGCTTGGAACACCAAAGGGTCGTTCCGAAGCAACCGTTTGCCTTTCATTCCGACTCGTGGATCAGAGTCACCACAAGCGACTGCAGGACCATACGCACTTCCAAAGTGCAGGACATACGTCTGTAGCACGACTACAAAACCCGTATTCCTGGTTGCCCTTGCAACACGTATTCCCACACGTCGAACTAAGTAACCAGAAGAAGCAAATACGAGTGGTGGGAGGTATGTCCACTCCTCGGGCCGATTGGTTACTAGGCTTGCCGCTTACCCAAAACTCACGGCATGTGGTTAGTACTTTCAAACGCTTAACCCCGATCACCACACACCGCGACCTTAACCAATTCAATAATACAGACGAGGTATCATTCTCTTCCATGATACTGCACATAACCCCGTCCGTGATCCTTATAGTGGCGACAGAATTGTAAATAACCAATTCCTATATCGCGCGAGTGACAGGAAATCACCCGACTTCTACCGGTCCTATTAGCATAGCGGTTACTCGAACTCAAGTGCTAATATTCAATACATTGGTTCCTAGGGAAATGCAACTAGGGTTCCAAGCAATTCCTAAGAACTTAATGCATAGAATTACATAAATTGATATAAATTGCAGTGTAATTAAAATAGTGGGTTATATCCGGGGCTTGCCTTTACTGGTGGGGCTGAAGTTAGAGATGTTAGTATTATCAGCTTTCGAACTTTGGTTCCGGGCTTCAGATAATCCGTGGTGATGTTCACTTGGTCTTCAAAAAAGTCCTCCGCAGATTCCTGGGAGATCTTGTAGGTACCGTTTGTGGAAGTAGCCGTATCTACATGCAATGCAATATTACATTCAAAATGGATATATAAAACTATCTTACTTCACAATAAAGTTATAATCTAGCACTCATCTAACATACTACTCACACAACAACTAGAAAGATCTGAATTAAACTTAGACAGAGCTTTAGGGGGACAACTAATTAAGAAGGGCTATATGTTGAAGACTACAGCAGAGTCGATTGGATACAACAGAGGTTTAGTTGATAGATTTGGTAAAGAAGGGAGCTCTCTATACAGTTTTAGGAAATCTACTGATTTTAGTTCGGAAGAGAAATCGGCATGAGTAGTTTCTGTATATGAGCAGAAGAGATTAACCGGTTTGGTTTCACCAAAGGTTAAAACGGCTGATAGAGATAGGGATATTAAAGGTACAGTGTTTCAAGGATAGATCAAGGGAGGATCTTGCCGATTGAATTATCAGTATGTTTCTGGTTTATCTGATTGGTTGGTGCATTGGTTTTGGCCTTAACCGATGAGGATGCATCAAGTTTAGCCGATTGATGTGCTTAGGTCGTATCTAACAGAAGCGGGTCTACTGTGCTATCTTACGGATCTAGGGTTGTGTACTTTGACCTATGTAGCCGATTGATAGGTGCACCAGTTTCCTAATTGATCGATGAAAGCATCGACTATTTTAACAGAGGGATGATTCCTAATGGAGCTGTGTCTTAACTGAGATGTGCTTAAGTGTCATCCTAGGTAACTAGGTATGGTCGTATCGGCTCGATTACGTCAGCACAACAATTGAGTGACGTACAGCCGACGGGGTTATGTTCTACAGATGTGCAGCCGATTGGAGTGGGGTTAAGGGTGTGTGACCGCTAGGCATAGAGCCGATTTCCTAACTGATAAGTCGACTGATAGAAGTGTGGGGATAAAGATGGGAAAACTAAGGATTGATCGACCATATTTGATCGATATGGAAAACAGCTAGAATCGGCTTGGATCGGCCGATAGCAAGAACCTTAAAATCGTGTGTGCATCTCCGATGCATCGACTATGTGCAGCCGATGTAGGACAGAACAAAAGAATTGTATCAGCAGTAGCCGATACTAGAAAGATAACAATTGTATCAGCTAACCAGCCGATGGTAGAAGCATATCAAAAGAAATGCATCGGCTGAGAGCTGTTACACAGAAATTTCATAGACTCGAAGGAAACAGATGCTTAGCGGCTGAGCCAATAGACGACGCTGAAGCATAGCTGCAGCGATGTATTAGCTAAGCAGCAGATACACACGAACTAACAAGGATCCTTATATGAAAAGGACCTTAAGAAGACTGCAATCAAGACAAGGACAAAGTCTTGATGGCAGGAACATGAGCACTTGTGTGAAGAGATTAACTAAATATCACACATCTCTACTTAAGACATACATCCTAAGATTACTTTTCAGCTATAACACATGCATATAACTCAAGGTACAAATAAAACATTCATTCTCTAACATTTAACCTAGACCACAAATCAAAGACTTTCAATTCGAGAGCACAACATAAAACTTGTAGATGTTCATTGATTTGAAATAAAGAAAGCTTTGGAAATTTTACAAAGAACACCCTAGAACTTTCTAAATCAAAGCAATTAAGTCCCTGGTCGGGGAAAACAGAGCATAGGAAGATAATGACGATGTTCCGGCAAAGGGGTCGCCGGCATTAGGAAGATTTAGTGAGTCAGAGCAAACCTTGGGGTAGCCTTGGTTATGGAGGAGAATAGGTGGAAAGTGAATTTCCCGTGGCGAACAAGATCGGCGATGAGAAGTGCTCGACGGTGACGAGGTTCCGTGGGTGACAAAGAAGCTTGTCAGGAATTGCACTGGGTGAAGAATGGCTGGAGAGGTATTCCTCACGGTGACCCGTGGCGACGATAGTCGGCTTTGCCACGGCGATGATATTCCGGCATACAGGGATCGAAGAGGCTCGATAAGAGGGTTCACGAGCTTTCTTGAGGTGTCGTGGTCTTGCTTGGACGATCGGCGAGGAATAGGAGCTACTGGATGTCGTGGGCTCATGGACGAAGCCGGTAGGGCCGGATTGGTTCGCTATGCCGACTCCTTCATGAACCTCAGGGTTTTCCTGCTCACGGGCTGAACTTCCTCTGCCCACGCACATGCGATGCACTGCTGGCATACTTGCGCAGCCATTCGCAAGGCCGCCGCTCCCGTTTTGCTTCCACACCAACGGCCCCCAACTTGCTTGCGCGTGGTCTGTTGCTTTGCATACGCACGCGCCTGCGGAAACGAACCGGCTTCGTCCATGAGCCCACGGCTACGTGTGCCCAACGCCCGCTCTGCGCTTGCGCCAGCAGCTCCCGCAGCCCGCTCACACCACCAGCTCGGGCCGCCAAGTCCTGCGCCCGCACACGTGCCTGCCCGTCACCGCGCGCCTCTGCTCCGGCCGCCCAGCACCGTAGCCGCGTGCCAGTCCACCTCCTGCGTCGCCCCGTGCCAGCGCGTCGCCCGCGCACGCTTGCGCCTGCTGCGCCTGCCGCTCGCTCGGGCCGCCCGCATCCGGCCCCTCCGCGCCAGCGCCCACTTTCACCCACGCCGGCCGCCGCCGCCCGCTCGCGCGCCTGGGCCTGCCCGTGCTGCGCGCCGCTCACCTGCGCGCCTGCCGCGCGCCCACGCCGCACGCCTCCTCCCCCGCTTGCGCCGCCGCCTGGAGCCGGCCCGAACGCCCTGTGCCAGCGCCTGCTGCAGCGCTCCGGCCGAGCCGCGTGGAGGAGAAAAGGAGTGACCGGGGTGGGGATAAGAGAGAGGAAGGTGCCGCTGCTAGTGGAAGGAGGAAGCCAAATAGAAGAGGAACAGAGAGAGAAGAAGGAATGGAATTCCCCAAGGACTTATGCGCAATTTCAAAAAACTGCAAGGGTCTTTCTGTAAAGCATAATTTTCTCATTAATTTAAAACCCTAATGAAGAAATGCCCAAAATGAAAGTTGGAGAGTTTTTCAAACTCTACAACATTGCTTTAGGGCTCAAGTTCAAAAACTCAAAACTTATATCTTTACACGTGACTTTTTGAACAAAAGTTGGATTTGAATTAGTTTTGTCTTAAAGAGCGTAACTTTATAAAATTCAGGACCTAAATGCAAATATTTATGACACGTCATGATGACGGGATAGACACGTCATAATGATTGGATAGACATGTCATGATGACTTGCACCTTTTACACTTTAGCCTGAGTAACTTTAAAAGTTACTTTTGTAATTCAATTACTTGCATAAAAGGACTTGTACTTTTATAAAATTACATAAATACCCTTATTTTCACAACTTTACCCAAATTTTTATACACTTCAACACACACATTTCAAATGAAACTTTTGGATAAACATATATATATATATATAAAAATTTACATGGGATAAAGTAAGAAAAACATGTTTGCAAAATCACCCTTCACTTATTTTGAAATCACCCCTTATCCAAACTCGTTTTGCAAAAACAACCCTAGGTTTTTCTGTAATTACAAAAATACCCTTTTTACTTGCACTTTAAATTTTTAAAAGCTTCACATAAACATACACAAGCTTTTCACTAACAAGCACATACTTCACATTAACAATTTAGGTGCCTAGTTTACAA
The DNA here is from genome assembly GCF_002211085.1 of Panicum hallii. NCBI lineage: Eukaryota > Viridiplantae > Streptophyta > Magnoliopsida > Poales > Poaceae > Panicum > Panicum hallii. The sequence goes on along the minus strand of NC_038046.1, from coordinate 27,807,891 downwards.
GTACATGAACTATCACAGCCTTCCCCCCTAAAAAGAATCTCGTCCCGAGATTCGGACGAAAGACTCTTAATGGGAGAGAAGCAAATCATCCATCACAAGTGTCAAAAAGCAATCACACCAGAGAAACTTGAGGTTGATGATAAAAGCCATTGGAGTATGACGAGATAAGTATAACGAGAGCATGGATAGATTGTACATGGATGAGTATGACAAGATAAGAGAGGAAAAGGTGATCAAGTTCTCATAGAGTTGAGATCACAATCACGAGGATGATAAATGTCGGCAAGATTCATCACACAGCTTATGAATAGCAAGTGAGGAAAGTACGAGAGATTGATAAGTGATATTTGAAATATTCCTGCTCAGAGTTTATTACCTGAATAATTTGGATGATGTTGATTGTAAAACATGCCTATTTATACTGATGCAATCAAGGGATAATGATAAAACCCGTATTCCTGGTTGCCCTTGCAACACGTATTCCCACACGTCGAACTAAGTAACCAGAAGAAACAAATACGAGTGGTGGGAGGAATGCCTACTCCTCGGGCCGATTGGTTACTAGGCTTGCCGCTTACCCAAAACTCACGGCATGTGGTTAGTACTTTCAAACGCTTAACCCCAATTACCACACACCGCGACCTTAACCAATTCAACAATACAGACGGGGTATCATTCTCTTCCATGATACTGCACATAACCCTGTCCGTGATACTTATAGTGGCGACAGAATTATAAATAACCAATTCCTATATCGCGCGAGTGACAGGAAATCACCCGACTTCTACCGGTCCTATTAGCATAGCGGTTATTCAAACTCAAGTGCTAATATTCAATACATTGGTTCCTAGGGAAATGCAACTAGGGTTCCAAGCAATTCCTAAGAACTTAATGCATAGAATTACATAAATTGATATAAATTTCAGTGTAATTAAAATAGTGGGTTATGTCCGGGGCTTGCCTTTACTGGTGGGGCTGAAGTCAGAGATGTTAGTATTATCAGCTTCCGAACTTTGGTTCGGGGCTTCAGATAATCCGTGGTGATGTTCACTTGGTCTTCAGAAAAGTCCTCCGTAGATTCCTGGAAGATCTTGTAGGTACCGTTTGTGGAAGTAGCCGTATCTACATACAATGCAATATTACATTCAAAGTGGATATATAAAACTATCTTACTTCACAATAAAGTTATAATCTAGCACTCATCTAACATACTACTCACACAACAACTAGAAAGATCTGAATTAAACTTAGACAGAGCTTTAGGGGGACAACTAATTAAGAAGGGCTATATGTTGAAGACTACAGTGTTTCAAGGATAGATCAAGGGAGGATCTTGCCGATTGAATTATCAGTATGTTTCTGGTTTATCTGATTGGTTGGTGCATTGGTTTTGGCCTTAACCGATGAGGATGCATCAGGTTTAGCCGATTGATGTGCTTAGGTCGTATCTAACAGAGGCGGGTCTACTGTGCTATCTTACGGATCTAGGGTTGTGTACTTTGACCTATGTAGCCGATTGATAGGTGCACCGGTTTCCTAATTGATCGATGAAAGCATCAACTATTTTAACAGAGGGATAATTCCTAATGGAGCTGTGTCTTAACTGAGATGTGCTTAAGTGTCATCCTAGGTAACTAGGTATGGTCGTATCGGCTCGATTACGTCAGCACAACAATTGAGTGACGTACAGCCGACGGGGTTATGTTCTACAGATGTGCAGCGATTGGAGTGGGGTTAAGGGTGTGTGACCGCTAGGCATAGATCCGATTTCCTAACTGATAAATCGACTGATAGAAGTGTGGGGATAAAGATGGAAAAACTAAGGACTGATCGACCATATTTGATCGATATGGAAAATAGCTAGAATCGGCTTGGATCGGCCGATAGCAAGAACCTTAAGATCGTGTGTGCATCTCCGATGCATCGACTATATGCAGCCGATGTAGGACAGAACAAAAGAATTGTATCAACAGTAGCCGATACTAGAAAGATAACAATTGTATCAGCTAACCAGCCGATGGTAGAAGCATATCAAAAGAAATGCATCGGCTGAGAGCTGTTACACAGAAATTTCATAGACTCGAAGGAAACAGATGCTTAGCGGCTGAGCCAATAGCCGACGCTGAAGCATAGCTGCAGCGATGTATTAGCTAAGCAGCAGATACACACGAACTAATAAGGATCCTTATATGAAAAGGACCTTTAGGAGACTGCAATCAAGACAAGGACAAAGTCTTGATGGCAGGGACATGAGCACTTGTGTGAAGAGATTAACTAAATATCACACATCTCTACTTAAGACATACATCCTATGATTACTTTTCAGCTATAACACATGCATATAGGTCAAGGTAAAAATAAAGCATTCATTCTCTAACATTTAACCTAGACCACAAATCAAAGACTTTTAATTCGAGAGCACAACATAAAACTTGTAGATGTTCATTGATTTGAAATAAAGAAAGCTTTGGAAATTTTACAAAGAACACCCTAGAACTTTCTAAATCAAAGCAATTAAGTCCCTGGTCGGGGAAAACAGAGAATAGGAAGATAATGACAATGTTCCGGCAAAGGGGTCGCCGGCATTAGGAAGATTTAGTGAGTCAGGGCAAACCTTGGGGTAGCCTTGGTTATGGAGGAGAACAGGTGGAAAGTGAATTTCCCGTGGCGAACAAGACCGGCAATGAGAAGTGCTCGACGGTGACGAGGTTCCGTGGGTGACAAAGAAGCTTGTCGGCAATTGCACTGGGTGAAGAATGGCTGGAGAGGTATTCCTCACGGTGACCCGTGGCGACGATAGTCGGCTTTGCCACGGCGATGATATTCCGGCATACAGGGATCGAAGAGGCTCGATAAGAGGGTTCACGAGCTTTCTTGAGGTGTCGTGGTCTTGCTCGGACGATCGGCGAGGAATAGGAGCTACTGGATGTCGTGGGCTCATGGACGAAGCCGGTAGGGCCGGATTGGTTCGCTATGCCGACTCCTTCGCGAACCTCAAGGTTTTCCTGCTCACGGGTTGAACTTCCTCTGCCCACGCACATGCGATGCTATAGCATGGCCGACCGAACACCTCTGCTTGCACAAGAAGAAACCCTCCTCGACCTGACTGCTCCGGTGCGTGCACTGCTGGCATACTTGCGCAGCCATTCGCAAGGCCGCCGCTCCCGTTTTGCTTCCACACCAACGGCCCCCAACTTGCTTGTGCGTGGTCTGTTGCTTTGCATACGCATGCGCCTACGGAAACGTACCGAGCCGGCCACTGGCAAAACACTTCCGCTCGCACTCGCGAACGCGCCGGTTCAATTCCGCTCGGACCTCCGTATGGATGAAGAGAGCTCGTCGTGCCTGGCTGCACTGCATCTCCTCCGAGCTCGTCACGCCCGACCACCGCCTACGCTTCGCAGCTTCTCCTTCCGACTTGCCACGCCATAACTGCCACCTCTGTCTCTGCGAGGGCCATGGTCTGCTCGCACCTGGCCACCTCCAAATCCTCCACAAGCAGTTCGTAGTGCCGCCTCATCTCGTCCGCTGCTTTCTCCTCAACGGCCTCCGACATTCTCCACGCGCGGTTCTACTGCTCCCGTGCGGATCCGCCCGCAGCCGCTGCACTGCAGCTCCTCCCGCACCGTGCGTGACTTCCCTGCACACCGTCGTCCTGCACGCCCCGCAACTGCTCATCGTTGTCCTGCACTGCTCCTCCTCCTTCTTCTGTTGCCGGTCCCGTGCTTGCTTCGGCCTTGCCGCGTCGCATCTGCACATGCCCGAGCCGTGCGCATCCTTGACCCGCGCCCACTTCACAGGCTCGGCGTTGGTCACCTCCAGGTCTTCACGCGTGCGGTCCGCTCCCCGGTGCTGCCCCCATGCGGATCCACGTCAGGCCGCCACGCCGCCGCCGCCCAATGCCCGCTCCGCGCTTGCGCCAGCGGCTCCCGCAGCCCGCTCACGCCGCCAGCTCGGGCCGCCAAGTCCTGCGCCCGCACACGTGCCTGCCCAGCACCGCGCGCCTCTGCTCCGGCCGCCCAGCACCGCAGCCGTCAGTCCCGAGCACCTGCTCCAGCGCCTGCCGCGCGCCAGTCCACCTCCTGCGTCACCCCGCGCCAGCGCGTCGCCCGCGCACGCTTGCGCTTGCTGCGCCTGCCGCTCGCTTGGGCCGCCCGCATCCGGCCCCTCCGCGCCAGCGCCCACTCGCCCCCGCGCCGGCCGCAACCGCCCGCTCGCGCGCCTGGGCCTGCCCGCGCTGCGCGCCGCTCGCCTGCGCACCTGCCGCGCGCCTCCTTCCCCGCTTGCGCCGCCGCCTGGAGCCGGCCCGAACGCCCTGTGCCAGCGGCTGCTGCAGCGCTCCGGCCGAGCCGCGTGGAGGAGAAAAGGAGTGACCGGGGTGGGGATAAGAGAGAGGAAGGTGCCGCTGCCAGTGGAAGGAGGAAGCCAAATAGAAGAGGAACAGAGAGAGAAGAAGGAATGGAATTCCCCAAGGACTTATGCGCAATTTCAGAAAACTACAAGGGCCTTTCTGTAAAGCATAATTTTCTCATTAATTTAAAACCCTAGTGAAGAAATGCCCAAAACGTAAGTTGGAGAGTTTTTTAAACTCTACAACATTGCTTTAGGGCTCAAGTTCAAAAACTCAAAACTTATATCTTTACACGTGACTTTTTGAACAAAAGTTGGATTTGAATTACTTTTGTCCTAAAGAGCGAAACTTTATAAAATTCAGGACCTAAATGCAAACATTTATGACACGTCATGATGACGGGATAGACACGTCATAATGATTGGATAGACATGTCATGATGACTTGCACCTTTTACACTTTAGCCCTAAGTAACTTTAAAAGTTACTTTTGTAATTCAATTACTTGCATAAAAGGACTTGTACTTTTATAAAATTACATAAATACCCTTATTTTCACAACTTTAGCTAAATTTTTATACACTTCAACACACACATTTCAAATGAAACTTTTGGATAAATATATATATATTTTTTTACATGGGATAAAGTAAGAAAAACATGTTTGCAAAATCACCCTTCACTTATTTTGAAATCACCCCTTATCCAAACTCGTTTTGCAAAAACAACCCTAGGTTTTTCTGTAATTACAAAAATACCCTTTTTACTTGCATTTAAATTTTCAAAAGCTTCACATAAACATACATAAGCTTTTCACTAACAAGCACATACTTCACATTAACAATTTAGGTGCTTAGTTTACAAGTACATGAACTGTCACAGAATCTCTGCTCGTAAGGCACAGACATGGGAGAGTGGAAAGAATGCTGAGATATAAACGGTCTCGAAGATTGTTCCAATCCTCGTTTGCACTTCTTACATTAACTGTGTACCATTGCTTGGCCGACTCTATAAGAGACAAAGGGAACAACTTCCACTTGAGAGCTTCATGTCTCATGCCTGAAATTTTCGGACACCAATACACTTGCTCTAATTCTCGCAGGTGATGGTAGGGATTTTCCTTATCCCATCCAGAGAAGGGATGTTCCTGAACCATATCTATGTAATCGGGGCTGATTGTGTAGCCAGAAGAAAGAATTGGAGCAGCAAGAGAGGGTGGCTCACAAAACTCGCCCTTAGGTGTGGGGAGCTGTTGAACGGATGGCTGCTCCATGGATAGCGGGGGTAAAGATAGAATCAAAGAAAAAGAAAAGATACGAGGACAAACTGTCAGGAATAGATACCTGGGTATCATCAAAGATGCTGCTCGCAATGAAGGAAGAAGTCGGACTCCTACTAGGTCTCTACCATGTAATTCTATCAGGACTCCTACGACTAGGACCCCTGCCCCCTAGAGTATATAAATAAGGGTAGGGGTATATAGATCGGCACAACCATAACATGAGGGATAACTATTGCCTCATAGACATCAACACCTAAGGTAATATAAACCACCATACAGGACACTGAATGTAGCGTATTACGCTCTCGGTGGCCCGAACCTGTCTAAAATTTCATGTTCCTTGCACCTCTAAGTTTCTGATCTCGATGATACCCACCTACAATCTACCACCTCGAGGGTATCCCTCGGTGGGCTTGGTGGTTAAACACCACCAACTGGCGCGCTAGATAGGAATGATATCGACGATGACGAGCTCGATGGCTATTTTCAACAAACATCGTGAAGTGTAGCGTTGTCGTCGCTCCGCCCGAGTCGATCTTGGGCTGGTCGGTGGCACACGCCCAAGCAGTGCGCGGCAGAAGGACCCAGCGCCACATCGGAAAGCGTCTATGGTGTTTTGAGTCGGCGTCGCAGAGTCCCGCATCAACTCGGCACTAGACGAGTCCCGATCCGGATCGAGTTGAAGGCTGTCGTCGAGTCTCGACCTGATCCGATTGGAAGCTGTCACGCGAGTCCTGATCCAGACCAGTTTTTGGTTGGAAGATGTCACCTTGGTTTTTGGTGCTGTGCTTTGTCAAGTACCGAGGTTCGGATATCAACAACCCCATCCACAGAAAGCTGCAGCACCACGCCACTGTAATCCATCTACAAGATGGAGTTGACTAGCTAGCAATGCACATGCATCAAGATGAAGGCAGACACATACGAGATGTGCTATCCGAGAATAAAATTCAGGGAGTTTTTTGCCACGTGCACATGCAAGGCTACCAGGAGGCTCAATAGCTCTTGCTAACTGGTGTACATGTCAATGACTGCTTGCTTCGACTACTATACGCAAGCTATCAGCAAGGATCAAGCTACAACTACTTCAACTTCACAAGGACGCTCGGTGACCTGTCGATGACTATTTCGTCTACTCGTCTCGACTACAAAACTAGTCGGGAGCAGGTCTTATACCGTCAATCGACTTCGACTAGTCGGGCTTCATCAATAAAGCATCGCGGCTCCATCGACGACCGCCACGGCTTCATCGACAGTTGTCCACAAATCAAGATAAGTCATTTATACCTTTTCCAACTTGTTCTTCATAGGATCGGCTATTATTTTGGGTACGCCTCTCGATGGGAATTACCCTCAAGGACTACACCGTGATCTACTTCTAGGGTTTGCTGACTAATAGCCCACATGCTTGGTACATCGAGTTCGTAGGGCACCGCCCACACGCTTGGTACACTGAGTTGTGTTAGGCTCATAGCGGCTACACCCTACGGACATATGCACTGCAATATGCGCTCTCGTTGAATACTTTATGCCAACGAGCATTCTTTTTGTCGCAATACCAACTACTTATTTATACATTCATTGTCTTCTCTTAGCGGTCGCTAATCTACCCGAGTAGCACACGCTTTAATCCGTGAAACCTCAACTCTTGTACGCCTATGTTCCTACGCGTGCATGTGGCCATGCTCCCTAGGTTGTGAACTACGGCTATCAGGGATCAGGTGCTTAAATGTAATAGGCTAACTACTTTGGAGATTAAATGGCCTAAAAAAGAGCTTGACACAAGTTTATTTTTTACACCGAATAAATTTCGGTATCTCCGCATTATACTACATAATATCTGCATTGTCTTGTTTCAGATCAAGCTTCGACAGCAACTCGCCAGACACTCAGCACGCCTCCTAGGCTCGGGGACTGGGCAGATTACTACTCAGCGCATCTCCAACAACTTGCTAGCTCCTCCGCTTGGGGGCTGGGCGCCAATTACTACTCGATGTGGCTCCTACGACTCACCTGGCTCATAAGTTCGGGGGCTGGATGCCGCAAAACTACTCGGGAAAAGACTTACGTCAAAACTTCTCTCTATTACTGCGGGGTTAAATAACCAGCGGTAACAGATGGGATCTCAAGTTAAGATTTGTTTTGAGCGGTAATTTCGGGTTACTTTGAGAAATATTTTTGATTAACCATTTTTTAGGATGCTATCCCGAAAAAAGAGGTTTTTGAATTTCTAAACCAATTTACCCACTTTAACCATTAATTTAAACTCTTAATTTATTCAAACTCTTAATTTTTTACACAATGCATGCCATGACTCTTTGGATCCTTTGTTCCAAATCTTGGAATTTGGATTAAAGACTCGGGGGCTGCAGGACACGTGTCATCGACGGCTTATTTTTTAAATTTTTGGAAGATAAGAGCAGAAGATTCAAGACTATTTTAACTCTCAGCCTGATTCTTTGATTCAAACTAAGACTCGAGGGCTACTCCGTACGGAGTGCGATTTTAATCACTATAACACCCTAATCGCTATAACACCTAAATAAATTTTTGCTAGATTTTTTATAGGACCCATAAGGTTTTTATTCAATTATTTTTATTTTAGAGCATTTACCGTGAATTAACAGTAATTTACTTAACCACAAAAAGAAATATAAGGAAATATAGGTCTTGTGCATTTCATGCCGCATTACATTGTTTTATTGTTTGTCTTCCATTTGAATTTAAATTTTAAATTGAAATTCAAATACATTTGAATGTATTTCTTTTTCTCTCTCTCTCTTTTTCTCCTCTTGGCCCGGCCCATCTTCTTTCTCCTCTTTTCTTTTTCTTCCATACGGCCCAGCCCAGCCGGCCTTCCTCCTTTCCTTCTTTTCCTCCCGCATGGCCCAGCTGGCCAGCTTGCTTCACCTCCCCAACGTGGCCAAACGGCCCACCCGACGCGCCTCTCTTCTTTCCCCTTCCTCTCCCTCGCTGCCAGGCGGGGCCCGCCTATTGGACTCGTCTTCCAGCTCGACTCGGACTCGCGCCCAAGTCCAGCCGCAGCACGGCCTCCCCCACCGCGCGACGTCTTGGGCCCGCATGCCAAGGCTCCCTCGGCCGCCCTATAAAGCCGCTGCCCCGCGCCCTTGATCTCGCAAAACCCGCAGCCGCCGCCTCTTGCTTCGCAAACCCTAGCCGCGCCGCTACCTTTGCCGCCGCGCCGCCGCCACCATCACCGTCGCCGCCTCGCCGCTCTACTGTTGCCACAAGACACCACCGGAGTTCCGCCATGGGGTGAGGATCCTCGCCGGCCTGATTTCCCCTTCCCTCTCCCCTTCCCGGCACGCCGCTTGCTCGCCGTCGCCGCTGCCGCCGCCGTCCGCCTTCCCCGGCCCCCGGCGCCTCGTCTCAACTCCTTAAACGTGTTCCCCTCCTCACGCTGTTTCTCCCTGGCCAAACCCGAGTCGAAGCAGTGACCGGAGTCGCGTTTACACGATTTTCCGACGAGCCGCCGCCGCCCATCGCCGCAAGACCTCGCCGCGGCCCCGCAACCGCCAGCCGTTCCGCGTCGTCCGATCCAGATTCAACGGTCTAGATTAGATCTAGGTCGGAGTCAAATAACCCGATACTGGTCAACCCTAGGGTATTTTGCGCTTTAGCCCTTGAGTTGTATCAAAATCAACCTGCAGTCCACGACAGTTCAAAAGTATTCACAAGTAGATCCTTTTTCTTCTGTTTAAGCTTGTGTCTTTTTCTAAAATAGAACCTGCCATCCTTAGCCCCTCTGTTTTTCAATCTAAACCCTAGGTCTAAGGTTTAATTATGTTTTACCCCTCGTTTTTTATCCGGAGCCCTTCTAGTTTCAAATCTTCTACAAATAAGCCCCTGGAATCATGTTATAGCTATAACTTCTCTGTTTTAACTATATTTTCATCGATTCTCGTGCTCACGCGACCCTTGTGATGTATACAGTAGTTTTATAATGTTGTTTTGCTCTATTTATATTATTTGGTGTACTGTTTCTTATTTATTGTACTTGTTTGTTTGTATGTACCTGTATGTTATGATAGACGGTGCGCAGTTCGAGTGTCCACAAGAGCAAGGCTTTGAAGACGTTCCCGAGCAATAGCAGTGCCTTGATGAAGGCAAGTGGTCCTTGATCATATTTCGGTCCTAATAACTTTCTAAATACACATATTTACTTTATATGCATGCATGTGTCTAGAATTTGATGGATCCCCAACTAAGGATGTGCCTAGTTTCTTTTGAACTTCCTTGATTAAACCTGAGTTGTTATATTTATATTGTAGCTACGCTAGTTGATTTTACTTAGACTTTGGTTGGATAACCTGAAAACCACACTACACTTATTTAACTTCATGTTCTTAAAACTTTATTGGTAATAACTTTAAGATCATTGCATTAATTGGAACATGGAGAACCACCCACAAAAATCGTGCACCCACAATACTACATGGCTCTGGTATTGGCTAATTAATTAGAAACTTTAGCTTGTAATGGTCTTACCGAAAAGGCAAGAGGGGAGTGCGTTGATGAGGTATAGCTCAGTCCTCTTGGAGGCTTTGTTTATGGTCCTTGGCTAAGGTACCGCCTCGTTAGAGACGGTTATGACCACTGCGGCCTGAAACCTTAGCGGACCGTTGCAAGTTAGGGAATCTTCGTAAAGGCCTCGTAGTGAATCCCTACCACTCACCTTGGAAGTGTTTAAGAGCCTTGCAAACCCGGGCATTAAGGGAAACACAAGTTGCGGGTAAAGTGTACAACCTCTACAGAGTGAAAACTGATATATCAGCCGTGCTCACGGTTAAGAGCGGCATGGACCCTCACATGATAATTGAACTTAAAGATGATCTAAATTGATATTCTTTATTTATTGTTGTTACTTATCTCTTTTATTTGTTTAAGAGTTGGTATATACTTACATTTAGTTAATGTTTGCTAAGTAAAACTTGATCACTAAAATGCTTATCGCAGTCAAATCATGTCAGCTTTTTCTTAAATTTGGCCTTGCATGTCATATAATTTACTCCACTTGCTGAGTACCAACCATAAGTGTACTCACGCTTGCTTATTTAAAACCAATGCTGCTCAGAACAAAATAATTGCCCGGAGTTCCCTAAAGAATTCGAGGAGTTCTACACGTATGTCTTCCAGTCATCTGCCTATGAAGTTGAAGTCTGCTGCTACTATGATACTCTCTTTTGTTATGATATTGTTTCAGCTATACACTTGTATTGTCTATCATATGTGTGGAACTTGATCCTGGCGCACATATGAGATGTATTCGGTTTCTTTTCTAAAATCGGGTGTGACAATCACACCCCATATAAAAGAACACTTGAAAAACTACTTGGAGCTTGAGCACCTCACAACCTCGATGTAGCCAAGGAAGTACTCGGAAGACACCTTCAAGATCGAAGTTTGGAAGAACTCGAAGACGCCTTTCGAAGAACTCGGAAGCCTGCAGTACTCAGCTACAAACAGCTCGGGGGCTTGTCAGGGATAGATCCCCAGGTATCCTCAAGGAAGCTACTCGCAAGAAAAGAAGAAGTCGGACTCCTACTAGGATTCTTCTGTAATCCTACTAGGTCTCTACCCTGGAGTATATAAAGGAGGGCAGCAGTACATAGATCGGCACAACCACAACATGAGGGACAACTCGTGCCTCATGCACATCAACACTTAAGGCAATAGAAACCACCACACAAGACGTAGGGTATTACACTCTTGGTGGCCCGAACCTGTCTAAAGTTTCATGTTCCTTGCATCTTCGAGTTCCTGATCTCGGCGACACCCCACCTACAATCTACCATCTCGGGGGTATCCCTCGGTGTGCTTGGAGGTTAATCACCGACACGAACTGGGTCCGATAAGAATATATCAACTGTTCCTCGGCAATGGTGCCAGAAAGCATGTTGGGTATTTTTAATATCACAGATAAATCCGCAAGCGCACAGAATACCGTTATAGCTTTCACCCGAGAGTATTCTAGGGTATCGTATCCACTGAGGAACATGTGTACACTCTCTTAGCTTCAGGTTCGTCCAAGGACACCACACTGGCTAGAGGCAAGGAGCGGAGAGGATTCCTAAGGCTAAGAATCAAAGGTAAGGTAGAACTATCCTAGTTGTTTACTTCGGGCTACTGGCTCCGCCTGTATAAAACTGAGATGCCCCAATAAGACAGCACTGGGATATACCCGAACAGGGAGGGTTACGCTGAGTAAATAGGGTTGTCACCACCTGTCACCTACCTCATCAAACCATGGGATATACTACAACCAACAGGTAAAGTTTAGCCTAGACACCTCATCTATGCTGCCGTCTAGTAACTCTAGAATCGGCCAAGAACATCCGTCTCTATTAGGAGTCTTAGACTAGAGCACCCACTAAGCTAGTGAACTATCGATCCAGTAAACAACTAAAGAGCTAGAACTACTACTTAACTATGAAACTGAAGCACTAAGGAAGTTATGAACACTTACTTTGATTTATAAGCATCTATCGAGGTACAAGCTGAAGGAGAATACCGACAACCCCGGCACTTCCCCCACTTCCCCTCACTCTCCTCCTATCTTCTAACACCGCCTAGGCAGTGCTACACCTCTAGAGAGAGCCTAGAGCTCGGAATGGGAGAGGAGAAGGCAAAAGTTGCAAGTGTGAAGTGTGTTTTAATTCGACCCCCTCCCGTCATATATATAGGTGTGGCACCAGGGATCTACAGCTAGAAAAACTGCAGAGGCCTCCTTGAACCACCATTAGGAGCCAATGAGGAAGCGCCACGTGCACGGGTTAAGTCAGTTGTATCCTAGATGGTTCGACCAAACCACTTGGTTCGGCCAAACTATCTTGGGCACCAACCGACCTCAGCTTTGCACAGGAGGCTAGGAGGTGGGCCCTCTAGTCCCTGTTAAGTGACTTGGCACTTTCTTGGGTCGGTTTCCTGCACTGGTGGGCCTTTTGATTCGTGTGAGCCTGAATAGTGCGTTCTGATTGGTCGGAGCTGCTTGGCCTTTGATCTTGCTTGCTCTTTTCCGGCAATCTTTAGCTCAAATGCACCTGCATACATATTTAGACCAACACTTATGGAATTCGTTAGGTAATCATCCTATACTAGTGTTGGCATGTGATATTGTTCCTCTTTTATGCAGGATCTGATGGTCGAAATCAAGCTGTAACAAGCGTCAACAGGTGGCGCGGGTCTCGAAGAAGCGCTGGGTGTAGGACCTCAAGGTCTCGTTCTGCTTCTGCTTGCATTGAGACAAGTCGTGATGAGTACCTGCCCGTAGCATCGAACCCTAGAACTTGTCGACGAAAACCCTCTTGAGGTCCTTCCAGGAGTCGATGGAGTCCGGCTTGAGGCTCTCAATCCATGTGTCAGGGATAGATCCCTAGGTACCAACAAGGAAGCTACCCGTAGGGAAAACAAAATTGGAGTCCTATTAGGATTCCTACTAGAACTCTACCCTGTAATCCTACTAGGAATCCTACCTTGTAGCCGACTAGTAACCCGCCCCATGGGATATATAAAGGAGGGTAGGGATACCTAGATCGACAGAGTAGCCAATAGGCAACTCAACACCCAAGCGTAGGGAGCAATATACAATACCTCAATATAGGGTATTACGCTACTCTGGCGGCCCGAACCTGTTCATCCGGCGAGCCTGTTCAACATCGCGATCATCGGGCGAGCCTGAAAGACCTCTTCATCAACATTATCCTGTCCATGCATCAGATCAATTCGTCGAGTTTGAGACCATATCTTTGACTAAACGACTACATAACCTCGACTACTCAGCTCGACTCCAGCTCGCACCGCACCACTGACACGCTGGTGACTACTTCAACTACTCGTCTCAACTAGAAACTAGTCAAGGATGGGCCTCACACTGTCGACATCTAGACGGGGACAAATTCCGACTAGTTGGCTTCATCCACAACTGCCACGGCTTTGTCAACAATCATCCATGAATCAAGCTAAGTCACTTATATCTTTTTTCAACTTATTCTTCATAGGATCGACTACTATTTTGGAAACGCGTCTCAACAGGAATTACCCTTGGGGGCTACACCATGATCGACTACTTCTAGGGTTTGCTGACTAACAGCCCACACGCTTGGTACATCGAGTTCGTAGGGTGAAGCCCACTCGCTTGGTACACCATGTTGTGTCGGGCTCATAGTGGCTACACCCTACGGACATGCGCCCTGCAACACGCGCTCTCACCGACTACTTTATGCCAACGAGCATTCTCTTTGTCGCTTGCTGACTTCTTATTTTTGCATTCGTTATCTTCTCTTAACGGTTGCTAATCTACACAGGTAGCACATGTATTAATCCGTGAAATCTCGGATCTTGTATCTTGCCTAACGCCTCTACGCGTACACAGGACAAAGATCTCATACACACTACGAGCAATGGCTAAAATAGGACCAGGTGCTTAAACATAATAGGCGAACTACTTGGGAGATTTCCATGGCCTAAACAGGAGCTCGACATAGCAAGTTTATTTTTACACCGAATAAATTTCGGTAGCTTCGCATTATGCTACATAATGCATTATGTTTTTTCAGATCGAGCTTTGGCAACAACTCTTTAGTTCGCTCGGCACATCTACGATGGCTTCGCTAGCTTCTAGGCTTGGGGGCTGGGCACCAATAACTACTCAACATGGCTTCTACGGCTCGCATAGCTCTTAAGCTCGGGGGTTGGACGCCGCAAAACTACTCGGATGCTGACTCATGTGAAGACTAAAGGCGAAAAAGGTAACCATAGGTTACTGCATGGTTAAAAAATCAGCGGTGGCTTAGGGGTCCTTTGGGATAAGATCTGTTTTGAGCGGTAGTTTAACCATCAATTCAGATTCTACAAAATTCTACAACGCATGCCACGTTCTTCTAGATCTTTTTTTCAAATTTGGGATTTGGATTCAAGAATCGGGGGTTGCAGGATACGTGTCATCAAAGACATGTTTTTCAAATCTATTTGGAAGACAAAGGAAAGAAGATTCAAAACTAATTGGACCCTCAACCTGATTCTTCGATTCAATTGAAGTTTCGGGGGCTACTCCATATGGAGTGAGATTTTCATTACACCTCGTATAGAGATAATTAAGGCATCCCAATCAAGCTCACACCTATGCATTACCTTGTACGGTTGTACCCAGCTTATGCAATGCAACCTGCAAGTATTCCCCGTTTCATTTACAAAAGTGATGGCTTTGCTTCTGAACGGGCTTAATTAGACTCTGGAACCAGTACAAAGAATCGTATCTTTAGCTTGAATTGTAGTCCAACCTTCTCCTGACATGATCCACCTGATCGTCATGCAACTTAGGCACAAATCACAAGTCACATGCATGAAACAAAGCCATCATCTTTCGCGCGCATAGCTTTGCAGATTGAAGGCCTCTACTCTCTCCATTTGCTCATTGCTACCACTGCACGGTGGACTGGAAGCATAGCCATGGCCTCCAGCCTCGTGAATCTGCTCCTCATGGAGGTGGCGGCCATCGTCAGCATTGCCCTCCTCGCCATCCTCGTCGTGCTCAGCTCCTACCGCCGCCGCTCCGGCCACCCGGCACTCCGCCTCTTCGTCTGGGCCGCCTCCACCCTCTTCCTCCCGCTCGTGTCCTACGCCGTCTCTGCCGCGGCGAAGTGGGACGCGGCGCGCGTGCCGCTCCTCCTCTCCTGGACCGTCTTCCTCCAGATCCTGCGCAACACCATCGACACCGCCCGCTCCTCCACCTCGACCATCAGCAGCGGTGGCTCCAACGGAAGCAAGTTCCGGCCCTCGGTCGAGCAGCTTGCAAGGATGGGGTGGGTGGCGTTCCTTATCATCAGCAGTGGCGGCGCCGCCGGGAGCCCGCTGCTCACCGGCGTCCTCCTTTGGCTGTGGGTGCTCAGCCTCCTGAAGCTCATCCACAGGCTCGTCGCTGCCGAGCTCGCCAAGAACTCCTTCGCCGTTGGCCTCAACGCATACCTCGTCGCCGACTATATGAAGCAAATACACGGGCAAGCTCAGGCAGGCGAAGGCGGCCACGACGAGGTTAAGGTGCCTCCTTACTTTGTGATGGGTGAGGACAAACTCCACATTGAGGCGAGGCCGCAGGGGTACCGCATTGACCGGGCATCTCCGCCGTCGTTGTCCATTGACGGCGGGCATGGGCATCTCGTCACCGTGGACAGGATATGGCGGCTTTCCTCATCCGGCGACCCGCTCCTCGCCTCTTGCCCGCACCTCAAGGATCTCTGCCTCTCTTTTGCTCTCTTCAAGCTGCAGCTCCGGCGGTTCATCGGGTGCCCACTCGCTGAGGCCGGCTGTCACCGTGCTATGGCGTTCGTGCAGGAGGGGCTCCTCAGTGGGAGCCCCGAGCGGGTGTTCCAGGTGGTCGAGACCGAGCTGTCCTTCGTCGCCGACTTCCTCTACTCCAAGCTCGCCGTTTTCTACGCGAGCGGCAGGTGGTTCCCGGTGCTCAACGCGATCCTTGTGCTGGCCACGTGGGTCAGCTGCCTCGCTGCCGGCGGCGCCATCGTGCAAGACATGACGAACCGCGGCACGGCGCTCGCCGAGGACTACCTGGACCTCAGGAACTACCTGCAGGACCACGACACCATGTTCCACGTCATTGTCGGCCTCGACGTCCTTGTCTCCATCTCCTTCATCGTCGCCATCGTGTTCACAGAGGGATGGGAGATCGCCAACTACGTCTGCTCCGACTGGATCAAGGTGTCCACCATCTGCGAGTACGCGCGACGCCCGTCGTGGCTGAAGTCGCCGTTGGCGCGTCGGAAGCTCGTCCGCATGCTCCGCCTACGGGCCATGCAACAATGGGATGACCGCTTCTGCCAAATGTCCATCCTGCAGCACCGGTTCTGCTACTGCGGCTGCGTCTCCCGGCAGGTCGACCGGATCGCCAAGGAAACCGTCGTCGTGCCGGCGGCGGTTAAGTCTGCCATCGTGGAGACGCTAAGAGCAAACCAGCAGGGTAGGCTCGGGAATGGCGAGCTGTCCTTGCAACGCAACGGCGTCGCCGACAAGCTCATCTGGGCTTGCCGCATTAGCGCGACCGGCGAGGACAATGCAGAGCTGGTGCTGGGCAGCCTATCCGAGCAGATCCTCATGTGGCATGTCGCTACCAGGCTCGCCGAGCTCAAGCGCTCCCAGGGAGCCCATGGCAATGTCAACAGTGACAACGACGGAGACGGGGACAACGAACAGGTGGTCGTTGCGACGCGGCTGTCCCGTTACTGCGCCTACCTAGTGGCGCTGAAGCCGGGGCTCCTGCCGGACCACCTCGTCTGGACGGAGGAGCTCTACGAGGGCGTGGTGGAGGAGGTGACGAGGGTGCTCGCGCGCTGCGCCGGGCCCGTCGTGCGGTACGAGCGCGCGGTTACGTGCCTCGGCGGGAGCATGAACGCGACGTTGAAGAAGGCGTCCAAGCTCGGGCGGCAGCTGGTGGAGGAGCTCGCCGACGAGGAGCTGACGTGGAAGGTGCTTGCCGACTTCTGGGCGGAGCTCATCCTCTACCTCGCGCCGTCAGAGAACGCGACGCCGCATGCCAAGTCACTCCGCGGCGGGGGCGAGTTCATAACCGTGCTCTGGGCATTGCTCGGTCACGCAGGCATTGTTAAGCGGCCAGAGAGCACTGATATCTCAGTCTAATCATATCAATATTTTTTTCTTCTTTGTATGTACTGTATGTGGCTACCCGCAAAAAAAAAAGTGTACTGTACGTGGTTTGGGTATGTGAAATTATAGATACAGGTCGATCGTTATCTCTTTTTTTTCTTTTACATTTCCACTTTGTTCATCTGGACAAAATTGGATGTTACCATAATTAATTATTGGCTCTACAACATACAAGGCCAACGAAGATGGCGATCTGTGTTTATATCACCAAAAATCTTATTATTAGTCCGTTGAAAAATTGTTTTTATCCTCAATCACGGATAACGGCGATTGGATCTCGATCTAACCGTCCAGATCGCACCTTCCTTTCAACGTCACCCCTCTCTTATCGAGCTGCACGAGACGATGTGATGACGCCCAACGTCGTAGGTTCCTCCTCGTGGCCAAAGCACCATGCGTCCCTGCCCAGCATCACCACCTCCGCTCGGCTTTTGCAACCCCCACCGCCATCCTCTGCAACCTGACGCATCCAATTTATCCTTTTCAAAACCCCGTCAGGGCCAGACGCCACCACCCCCCACCACGCACTCCGGGTGTCCTACAACCTAGCTTCAGTGGTGGTCACATCGCCTCCGCTCCGCCACTGTATCTCCCACATCCACCGTCGGCAAGCAAGCCTCCCCAAGGTTTGTTCTACGGCTGGGCACATGTAAGGCCCCTAAAGTCCAAGTCACCATTCCATTCAAGATCTCTTTGGAACACGGGATTCACAAACACGAATGAATAGGAAAAACATAGTATTGGAGTAGAGATGCAATTGAAATCCTACTTGAATCTAAAACATGTGAAAGATACAAAAACATATGTTCCGATGCTACATTGAATAACAAAGGAAAGAAAACATTAGCTTCGACTTTATATTTTCCTCCAAAATATCCACGGAAGAGCCCATTTTATAGGAATTTCAAAATAATAATTAGGATTCAATCCTTTGAATCTTCCAAAATTTCTATACTTTTCCTCCGTTCCAAAGGGCCCCTCAATTTCTAGTACAAATGTGGGTGATTGGTACCTAAGCAAGATCTCCATTGATTGATGAGTATATAGTAAAACTAAAAGGATAAATCTAACGGACGTTGAACCTGTGTTGTACACCAATAGAGAGACACATGGTGTATATGATTACGTAACTAATTAAATTCCATATTTCTGTTACATTTCCTTTTGTCACATACTTTTTCGTAAATCAGTTCATTTAGGTCTTCATAAGGAGTGCATTATCTAAAAAAAGTCTTCAAAACGAAAAAGTTTATCTGTTCCCGTAATTCCTAAGGAATCAGAGTACCAAAACGAAAAAGTCATTTTTTGAAAAAAAAGTTTAATGTCAGCAAAAAAATGGCCAGCTAAGCATCAGAACATAGCTTGCACGGCAACGGCAGCATCCACCGTCACCGTGAACAATAATCTTTGTCCCGTTGGTTACCTGTTCTATGCAGGTTGCACACACCTTGCAGGCTTTTACCCGGAGAAGCTGGCCTTTCCTGGCGGTTTCTTGGAAGAAAGAGACTAGCACAGGTGCCACAGCACTCGCTCAGAGCCAGATCACCACGTGCTGGAGCCGTGTTGCTGTCATGTTCGTAAGATACTGATGCGGTTCTTTTGGCATATTTTGCGCGTACGCTAAACGCCCATAAGTAGCGATCAAGGAAATGGATCAAGCGATTCCAATACCGTGAAAGAGAAACTTCCCAGATCCAGGGAAGCTTATCCCCTACTGGCTACACAAACTGCCATCTCAAAGATGCGGGGCATAGCTTTTTGCATCCCCTTCTGCCCAAAAAGTGCCATCTCAAAGATAGGAAAGGAGAAAAGAGGAAGTACACACGGTTTTGATCTACATAAAACCAGATAATAATTGATACTTAGCGTGCTGGAGACACAATTGTTGCTGAAAGACCTGCAGCTTATGCTACTTCTTGGACAGTAATGATCTGCTACCTCAGCATTTCGGCCCTATCCAGAAAAAAGACAAGATCGGATTGGGCCTGGTTTAATCATGCGGGCTGCTACGGGCGGGCTTTGGCACCATGGAGCAACAAATTAAATTAAATTATTCTATTTCCAAATGAAAGCCAAACATCTCGAGCGCAAGCCCTGCCTGGCCAGGGGGCTGTTCCGAGCCACGCGTGTGACCAGGAGCTGATTGGTCACAGAAGCCACGGAAGCCACGCTCGTCAAATATACTGACCTCCAGAAGTTTATATGGGCTGTAATTATGGTGGTGGACTGCTACATAGTCTGAAATGTAAAAAGTACGATCTCAAACAAAAATATAAATATTTTCCAAACTAAACACTCCAATTAGAGACTGATTTCACTACTGTACTTCTAACGATGAGATGTTCAAAATAAGACTAGACTTGCATATATTTGAATAATGTTTAGTTAGAACATTTTAATTGTGAAGGTAGAATAATTTGTTTACGAAGCTAGAACAATTGTTCTATTTCAAAAAAAACTATTCCATATTTAAAAAGATATTTTAATAATACTTTTATCTAAATATAGTCAAGTTTTGGTCTCAACGATATAATCAGAATTTTATGTGAATATCTAATTTGCGAGTGACTGTTGTTTTTATATTTGCATGAATTTTCATGCAACACGTCAGCCTAGCTAGCCCTGACTTCTCAGCGGACCAAAATACCGCTCGGCATGCCTTTGCGGGCGAATATAAAATAAAAAAGACCTAGGTATCTAGCTTGTGTGACCAGATTAAGGTTACTGCCTGTCAATAAGGTTACTGCCTGTCACGCGTGCGACTGCTAGTATTCCCGCTGGCCAGGGGGTCTTCTATATGAGCGCGATTACTTGTCACAAGAGGCGACAAAAATAAAACTTCAGACTGCCGCCTAAGCATGCATGCACAGCCCTAATCATCACTGTAACACAGCTAAAAAGAACAAAATCAGATACAGCCACCACGTGGAAAGAAGACGCGCCTAAATAATATAGGGTGTGATTGGTTCTCTTTCGTAGAGAGCCTGACTCGTATAAGATAATCTGGCCTCCACCAAACTCTGCACGTGCAAGCCCCACTTGTTTGGTTGCATGGTTCGCTCCAACCAGGTCACAGGGAGATGTTCTTTCGTTGCCCGCATAAAGACATGTTGCGCAAAATAAAAATTATTAAATAATCATCACCAATTATACTCGAGTAGTTCTTAATTTATTTAATATTCTTTCACATACATTAAAATGAGTTAATACATACTAATTACATACTAATTGTAACATTAGCAGGGCATCACCATGCGAGCAGGCCATCGGAAAATGGCCGCTAGGTGCGTTCATGACGAGCTAGGCTCTAACCTCCTTTTTGCATCCAACTAGAACATTCGGCGTCGATGCCCGCCCTACCATTTCAACAATCAAATTGAGTAATAGAATCAAATAAACATTGGAGAGCAAGAATACGCGCTTCTTGTTTAAACATTTGAGGAATGCTCAGGTTTGGAAATTTCTCCAAAGGGTTTGTTACATGTAAAAAATCTCAACACAAACCGCCCATCCTCTAGATGCAGCAACTTCTATTGGCAATTTACCATCCTATTAAGAAAGCACACAAGAAAATTAGAAATAAACATAGGAGAGCAGGAAGAATAACAAAACCAGAGGTCTTATGTTGCACAATAAGGACATAATAGAGGCATTATATTCCAAGGTCCAAACCTATCACAAAGATGACAAATGAGTATAAGGAACTACAGATGCAGGTTGTGCATCATGGTACTTGTGTACACTATATAGCACAGTGGCAGTCTAAACTGTGCATATGTACTCAAACTCCTATTGTTCCTTGGATGTGAAAATAATAAATGGCTTTTTCTAACAGAAGGATGAACAGATGCATGAACATTTAGATCAACACCTTTCAATTCCTTTTTAATTTTCTTTGCATTTGCATGAAGGCATCATCTTAACTTCAGTATTAGAAAGATATGCAACATTCACAAATTCATTAATGGAGTTCTTATAAAGAAATTTAAGATGAAATCCCCACATTTAAGAATAAATTTTAAAGCCTTATGTCACAACACTTCCATAAATCAATATTTGGAAACCACGACTGCAATCCTCAAAGAGCGTGATTTTGCCACATCTAAGAACCATGGCTACCTACCGTAACACAACAAATGTTAGCTACCACAATAGAAATTCATCAAGAGCATGTGGCAACGAAACAACAATCTGACAATAAGTTTTTGTTCACCCAAAACTCCAATTAAGAAAAAAATGGAACCGAGTGCTATAACATTTGATATTTTCAAATCTACATGTGAAGAGAAGTAACTGCACATACCAAGCCCTATTGCTCGAATATCATCTTGATTCAATGCACTGTTACTGCCAAAGTATGAATTTAATTTGCATATTCCATCCTACAAATCCTGATGCAACAAAACAGCCGCATCTTTGAGGCAGACGACACTGATAACATAGCTATTGCCATGGCTCATGAATCACGACACCATGAGTCCATTTTGGATCAAAAAGACAAAGAAAAAAAAGCAATAATTTGAGGAAATAGAAAGTGAAGATATTGCAGAATATTTGTCTTCAATTGATTTTCTTAGAGAGTAAAGTTGCTAATTTCAAGAACCACATGCTGTAATTTTATGACTATGCATATCCAGCACGCATAAAGTTCTATGGATAGAACTACAAACGTCCAAGTACCTAAGAAATTCAGACCTCCCAGGATACTAGACTCTTCATGTAGGGAGGAAGTTGCTCATACTCCTCCTTTCACGCCATTATCATTTCTTTGAACAAACTACCTTCATGGAGTTAACAGTGAAAAAATCACAATGAGCAAGATCCGATCTGTCTTTAAAACATCCAAGACATTCATGCTGATCACCTAGATCATTTCTTTCATTTTGGGGAGCTATAAGTTCAGGTTCCTTCATGATCTTTTGTCCAGCATCAGCATTGAAAAGTATAGAGTATTAAAAAATAAATTGGGCTACTTTTAACATGAGACTAAAATAAGGAAAGGAACATTAGAGGTAAACAAAGAACAGTGGGAAAACATGAAAGGTGAAAGCTATAGATATATGAATGGATTTCCTTCAATTACCTTTCAGGATTCCTGTAAAGCTTCTTTGGGCTTTCACTATAATCCGTGACTACAAAATCCTAACAAATTATCATTATTTAAGCTAAAAAATAGCAGCTAACAAGAAATACTAATACCTTCCTACTATCTAGCTCCCAAGAGCCTGAATTTGAGGGCGCAACCTTAGAGCATGGAAGGCTGAAAGGCTAGGAACAATCAAAACATAGCACGATATAGCTTAAATAGCAGGCAAAAGATATTGATGCTGTTGAGAATAGACTATAGAAGATATATTGATTTATCTCTCCATGATCCATCCATTATCAGGTAGCAGTAATTTTAATGAGCAAACGACAAGCCACGATTAACAACAAAGAGCAACCTTTTTTATCCAAGATCTTGCAAACAATTGAAGATGAGAAAGGAAAGGGAGAGCAGGGCGCACCTGAAGAGCAACTTGCCGTCGACGAACACGCCGCGGGCGAACTTCGTGACCTGGACGAGCAGCAGCGGGTCCGAGGGGCGGAACCCCTCTGAGCCGAGGCCGACTAGGAGCTCGTCTAGCAGCGGCACGCCGGAGGGCGGGGCCGACGGCGA
Source organism: Panicum hallii (assembly GCF_002211085.1). NCBI lineage: Eukaryota > Viridiplantae > Streptophyta > Magnoliopsida > Poales > Poaceae > Panicum > Panicum hallii. Next base: position 27,784,906 of record NC_038046.1, on the reverse strand, counting down.
GCTTGTCCAGCAGCAGCACGCGCATCGGGTGGGTTGAGGAGCCCGACGTCCGCCGGGAACGGTCGGCCGACGTGGACACGAACGCCACGCCCTCGCCCGTGCAGGCGATGCTTAGCCGCCCGCTGCCCTCGCCATCGACGGAGACGCGGCCAGCTACCTGTTCGAGCGCCTCGCAGCAACGCACCTCCCGCTTATCGCGGCGTCGCCACTAGTCGACGCGCTGTGGGCCTCCCCTGAGCTGGTTGCGCTACCGAACATCATGCGCCGCTTCCACCGCCGTAGCCCACTCCACTTCCTCCGCCTCTTCCCACGCGTCTTCCACCTCCGCGCTCCGCTCCTGCTCTCCCACTCGTTGACCCCCACCGCCGCAGACCTCCGTGCCTTCACCAACTCCCCCTCCTGTTGGCGATCTGGATCCTGCAGGAGCGGGCGGCGACGGCGGCGGCGGCGGCGGAGAGCAGGAGGAGCGGCGGCCGGGAGGGGTGATGGAGGTGGGCGGAGAGGGAGAATGTGACGGTTCATATACTTGTAAGCTAGGCACATTATTTGTTAGTGCGAAGTATGTGCTTGTTAGTGTAAAGCTTGTGTGTGTTTATGTGAAGTTAAAAAAAACTTAAATACAAGTAAAAGGGGTATTTTTATAATTACGGAAAAAAACTAGGGTTTTTTTTGCAAAATATAATTGGATAGGAGATAACTTTAAAATAAGTGAAGGGTGGTTTTGCAAACACATTTTCTTTACTTTATGCCCTGTAAAAAAAATGTGTATTTACCCAAAGGTTTCATTTGTAATGGTTGTGTTGAAATGTGTGTGTTGAATTGAGTGCATTTGTGAAAATAAGGACCTATGTATGATTTTCCAAAAGTATGAGTCCTTTTATGCAACTGTTGAATTACAAAAGTAACTTTCAAAAGTTACTAGGGGATAAAATGTAAAACTGAAAGTAATCATGACCAGTCATAATTGTTTGCAGTTAAGTCCAAGATTTCATAAAATTCACATGATTAAAGACAAAAACTTTATTAATTTTGAGTTGAGTGCAAAATGGAAAAATAAATCATTGTGCTTTAGGTTTCTGAACTTAAGCCCTAAAACAAAGTTGTAGGATTTGAAAAACTCTACAACTTTCATTTTGACCATATTTTCATTAGAGCTTTGGAACAGCGGGAAAAATTTAGTTTACAGTGAGATTCCTGAGGTTTTGCAAATTCCAGAAAGGTCCTTCGGACCCCCTCTCTCCTTCTTCTTCCTCTGGCTTCTGCTCTGCTGTAACACCCTAAGATAATTTCCTTAAATTTTAATGAATCTATTTGGGCTTAAATAAATTTTTCAGGCTCTCCCTTAATATTGTGGCATTTAAAACGATTTATAACACAAGAAAATAAAAATTAATTATAAGGTCAACTTGCTTGTGCATTCATGCTGGTGCATTGTTTTATTGGTGTTGGGTTTGAATTCAAATTTATTTGAATTCAAATGGAGTTGTTTGAGTGGTTTGAGTGTAGAAAAGAAAAGAAAAGAAGAGAAGGGAGCAGCAGCCCGGCCCAACAGCCCACTCCTTCCCTCCTCTCTCTCCTTTCCCTCCCGGGCCCCCTCTTTCCCTTCCCGCATGGGCCACCCGAGGCCCAACACCCTCTCCTTTTCATCTCCCTGCGTGGGCCAAGCCGGCCCATCTCCTTTTCCCAGCCCAAGCCGAGCCGTGCTCGCCCTCCCTCCTCTCTCTCTCTCACTGACTGCCGGGCCCGCGCGTCAGCGCTTTCTTCTCCCTCTCCTTCCTCTTCCCCGGGCGCAACGGCCCGAGATCCCCGGCGACCCCCCCTGCTCCGGGCCCGCACGCCAGGTAGCGCCGCTGCCCTTCAAAGAGCCGCCCCAACTCCTCCTGAACCCTAACCCTAGCCGTCACTCAAACCCCCGGCGCCGCCACCCTTTTCCTCCGCCGCGCAAGCTCCCTCGGCCTCACCACCGAGCCGCCGTTCCGCCGCGCTCTAGACCCCCACAGCCCCGCAAGAGCTCCGCCGCGCCTCCTAGAAGCTTCCCGAGCCGTGCATTCGAGCTCCGAACCTCTGCATCACTGGAATTTCGTGGAGCAACCGCCGCCGGTGAGCCGCCCCGCCATTCCAATTCATCGCCGCTGGTGCCGTTCTGGTCCTGCTGATTCCCTTTGCACCTCCGCAGGAAACCCCCGGGGCGTTTCCCGCCATCCAGAGGGCCCGGCCACCCCTGCAGCACCTGCCTCCGCGAGCGCCGCCCACCCCGCCGCACGGTCATCGTCGACGATCGTCCTTCGCCACGTCCTCCGGCCAAACTCCGCCTCGGTGAGCAACACAGCATCTCCTGTAGCCTTTTGCGCTTGATGTTGTGGTCTGTAAACCCCCGCGACAACCCAACCACGGTACGCCGGTGACCCCGTGCCGCCTCCGCCGTGGGGAGCGTCGACCCGAGCCCCAATCCTCCGTACCGACCGCCCAGGTGGATCACTCGTGCCGCCAGCGTCCTCCCGGACTTGACCTCGTCTTGAATGAGGGCCGGACGGCCAAGATCGGCCATCGCCGGCGATCTGCCGCCGCGGGAGCGGTCCATTCCGGTGACCAGCGCCGCCGGCTCCTGTTCCTTTTGCCCCTTCTCATCCTGGCCGCCCGATCCGCGATCCACGGATCAAAACAGAACCCGCGTACCCCTTCGTTCCGAACCGCAGGATCCAAATCCAACCGCCCCGATTAGATCTTACCGGTTCACCCTTGCTTTGAATCTGAGCCGTCCGTCCCTGATCCGGCGCGTGGGATTTGATTCCCATTATGATAGGCCCTGGCGCGTTAGATCCTGATCGGACGGACAGAAACCGCGCGTACCCCTTCGCGAGACCGATCTAATCCGAGCCACCAGATCATGATCCAACGCTCCAGATTAGAACGTACCGGTTCGGCTTGGTGTTCTTGCTAAAGAGTCCCTGTCTTTTAGGGAAATCAACCCGCCGTCCAACCCTAGCTCAAAAATAATTACGGATAGGTCCTTTTCTTCTCGTTTAGACCCCTGAGTTTTCCAGATTTTGAACCCGCAGTCCAGGTCCAGTGTTTTCACGCGCTAGCCCCTATGTCTAACCTTTAATTAGGTTTTAGTCCTCGGTTTTTGTGCAGAAGCCCCTGGAAGTTAGGTTTTTCTTACAAATAGGTCCCTGGATCTTGTTTCGAGCGTAGTTTTCGCGTTTTAGCTCCGTTTTAGGTGTTCTTTATATCCACGCGATCGTTGTAACGCGTAGAATAGTTCTAGGCCAGAATTATGTGTTGTTTCATTGTCTTGGTGTACTGTTTCTTATAGTTTGCCATTGTTTGTGCATGTGTGTATGTATGGACTATGTTTTGATGATCGTGAGTAGACGCGGAGCCTTTGGACGAGTACCAGGAGCAGCCGTCTTCCGAGCAGTTTGAGCAGCAGCCGGGAGAGTACGAGGAAGGCAAGTATAACATGAACCTCCTATCACTTTTAAATACAATTTCATACTGCATTTTAATACTGTATGCCTATAAGGACTTCCTAGCCACCTTTATATCCTTATATATATATCCTATGGGTTGCATTTTTGGTTAGTTGTGCTAGGTTGCTGCGCTATAACAAATCTTGGTCCTTTTTAATTAAATTTGATTAATGGTTATATGCAACTTAACTCTGAGAGTGGCCCTCTGTGCTGTGTGCTTGAGTGGCTCACGTCTCCTTAAAAGATGTTTTGATAGAAACATGGTTTAGGGGGCCAGCACGGTGCTTAGTGCTTGGTTGGCCACTCTCCCTAAGGACCGGTTCATAGAGCGACAACCTGGGACAACCGCGCAACCACAAGACTGGAATGGGACGGTCTTGACCTACTAATTAGGTCATTTTGGTTCGGGAGTAACTTACCTGCGGGGGCAAGAGGGGTGGTAGGCTTCAATGGTCCCTGCTCCTCCGGCTTGGTCTGTGCTGTGTGTCTTGTACCCCTGGAGGTGGGCCCCATCGTTGCTGATCCAGAATCCTTAGCGGTTACGCCTTACCAACGTGATTCTTTGTAACGGTCTCGTAGTGTGCTTGCTAGCCATCTCACCTAAGGAAGTGCGATGAACAACTAGCGTAGCTCACGACTTGTGGGTAAAGTTGTGCAACCTCTCAAGAGTGTAAAACTGATATATCAGCTGTGCTGACAGTCATGAGCGGCCCAGATCCTCCGTCTGATTAGTGGGGTTATCAACCTTTGATTAGGGAGATTCCCCGGGGTGGTTTTGGTTTGGATGGTTCTCAGAAGTTCTTAATTATTATTGATTAATTTATTATGCAATTGGGTTTATGGTAACTCATCCACTGGTAGTAACTAGCTTTAATAAAATTTGCCAAGACTAAAAGCTAATGCAGTTGAGTCAGCTAGCCTAGAGCCTCATAGTTTGTGTTGTACTTGTTGAGTACGAGTTTGTACTCACCCTTGCCTCTCTTCTCTTCTGTTCTCTTGGATATCTTCGACTGCTGCTCAGTGCCCGGCAACGTGGAGGACTACGTCAGCGGCTTCGACGACTTCTAGGCGTTTGTCTCCCAGTCGACGTCCCTGTGGCGCCCAGCTCTCTATGTATCCCTTTTACGCTTCCGCATTCCTTGAACTGATTCTTGATTCAGTTGTAATAAAGATATTCATTTTATAATTTATACGCTTTGATTCGTGACATGTGTTGTGATATCTTGATAATCTGTTGTATATATGCGTGACTTGATCCTGGCGCATATATGATTGCTCGATTTATGTTCTTATAAATCGGGTGTGACATCTGCTCCTCTGATCTACTTCGTGTCTGACGCCGCCGCTTCTCCGGCCATGTGCTGAGCCTCGGCCGCTCCCCGGCGCCACCTCTAGCTTCTAGCCGCTCCACGCGTCGCTCCTTAGCCCAGCTACCGTCCTAGCTCTTCTTGCTGGCCCCCTCGCCGAGTGCCACGTTGCCTGTAATGCTGCCAGCGCCGCCCGGTCTCGCCGGCACTTCTGCTCGCCGCCCACCGCATCAACGCAGCCACCCAGGGCCGAGGCATTGCGCCCTTTCCACTCTCATCTATCTCTACAGCCTATAAAAGGCCGGTTCTAGCTCACGGTCGCACTACCAGAAACCACCGTTGTCCTCCATTGTTGCTGCTCAACCATCCCACGCCGAGCTCGCCCCTCCGGCCTCTCTTCCCTTGAGCTCACCCCCAAAATCGCTTGCCCCTAGCCCCTTGAAGCTCCTCCCCCTGTTCCCCATCAACCCCGCTCGCCGGAGCTCGCCGGAGCACCACTGCCACCATTGGCAAGTTACTGTCACCGTCGTCGGCCCTCCTCCAGCCACCCCGGCATCAACCGAGCCCATCCAAAGGTAGCCCTCGTGTCCCTCATGTTCCCCCACCTCTTCCTCGCCTCCGGGAAGCACCCCATCGCCGGAATCAAGCTCCCTAAGCTTTCTCTGTTCCAAAAATCGCGACCAGGGATCCCATACAACAATAGGAATAATTCCAGGGACCTATCTGCACAGACCATGACTTAGATGAATAGTATCACGCTGGATCTTTTTGAAATCTTTGGCTGAAACTTTGAAAAATCGTAGTAAATCATAGAAAAATCAGAAAAATACCAACCATGTTTTGTTGGAATCCTTAAGTAAAATTCGACTACTTTTATTTAGGAAGTTTGAGCTGTAGGTGTATATTTTCTGATGTAGATTAAATATTAGGAAATGAGTGTTTTATTTGTATCTCATGTTATATGCATGTGTTGTGGCTAAATTTTGGAACCTAGGTGGTATGTCCCATGAGTAGCTTTATGTAAAAAAATTCGAGTACTTTACTGTTCATTTACTTAGAATTTGAGTACTTTTTGTTATATGTTGATAGAAAGTTCATAATTTAATTGTAGCTGCATTCCTTCATGTTTAATGCTGAAACTTTTACCTTAGCTTTGCTTCAACATGTTTAGTTCACTGTAAAAATTTCGAGCCCAGAAACTATGTGCATGTTTGTAAATCTATTTTTGTTCAGTTTGTCTTGTTGAGGCTAAAATAAATACCTTAGGTTGGCAATAAATGCTGGTAAATTGTTTTTACACTCCTTATCAGTGTGTTATCATGCAAGTTAATCTGTGCTACTAGATCCTTGCTGCATGTCAAGTTGTTGCATTTATTTGGTTCCTAGATATAGTTTTCTTTTTGAGTGTTACTAAGAGGTGCTTTCCTACCTGTTAATTTCAGTAGCTAATTCTTGTTCCTGAGTAAGTCATGTTACCCTTGTTGGATAATTATAACATGAGTTATGGTTACAACAAGTGTCTCTGTGCAGCTGCTCAGATTCTGAGCATGTGCTTTAAAGTTGATTGCTTATGCGTGATATTATTTGTATGCTTGCTAAAACTAGCTCGTAACCCCAGTACAACTTAGCTAACATACCTGAGACTTTGTGACACTTGAGTCATTATGTACGATTTGGAATAAATTATGAACCACTTAAAGCTATATTTAGTCATGTGTGCTTGTTGTTACAATATGATTCTTGTGCCACTTGTTCAAATCTTAATTAGACTTGTTGTGCAACTGTAAAACAGATGAGAAGTCTAATCTGCAAGTGAAAACATTTGATTTATATTTAACCTGCTGGTGGTGTGACGCTAGACTTAATTAGCTCTTGGTAGCCAAAGTCTTTGCGATAGATTGACTGAAGTTAAATTGTGCACCATGTCTGATGTGCTTGCTGCCCCTATGGCAGACTGTTATGATGTTTGGTTAACCTTCTCTGTCAGCACACTTATATCAACCGATTTATCGACTGAGATGTTGCCACGCACCCCTTTAGCAATATACCCATAGGACACATACCTATCGGCCATATGCATTCTGACTACGCACCCGTAGGACACCCATCAGCTGTATGCCATCAACCTCACGCCCTCTTTAGCTACCCATCTATCGACACCAGCCCATCGGCCACATTCTCTTTAGTCTAGTTCCATATTTGTAGTCTCATCAGCTTAAGTCCGATGTTAATGTCCTATTCCATCTGGTTCTTGTAACGGATCCAGTTTAGATGGCCCGTTGGCTAGATGTCACTCAATTGTGTACTGACGTAATCAAATCGATGCAACCGCACCTAGTTATCTAGGTTTAACACTTAAGCGCATCTCAATTAGGCACAGTAGTGCAGAGTAGGACAATCACCTACACGGATGATATCCCCAATAAATGTAAGAGAACCTTAAGGATGAAAACCAGCTACACAGCCAATCCACCAATCGGCTGAACACGCCGAGGCCCAGACCCTACAGGTACATAATTCGACTAGTCTACCAATACCTATCGGCAAGTTACTCGCACTAATCAACTAGCTATGCCGATACATCACTCGACTAGTTCTACCCGATGTGTAAATCGGCTAATGTGCCGATGCACTAAATCGGACTAATATGCCGATTCACCCGATCGACTAGTACATGTACACAAATCGGCTCAACCGATGTTCACTAATCAACTAGTTTGCAAATGCACTGATCAACTACTTGTATTTTATCGATTCAAAAATCTAGTACATGCGCACATATCAGCTAAGCCGATGTGTGCAGTGATCAGCTAGACAACCAATTTAGATGACATATCGGCTGCACCTGTTAAGACACACCACCACAGATCAGTAAGATAGCACAGTAGACACGCCTCTGTTAGGCACGACCAAAGCACATCAATCAGCTAAACCTGATGCACCCTCGTCGACTAAGAGTTAGGCAAAAACATGATGATAACTAGATCTAATCAGCAAGGTCCTTCCTTGATCTATTCTTGAAGCACCGTACCTTTAACATTCCTATCCATATCAGCCAATTTGACCCCAGGTGAATTCAAATCGGCTAATCTCTTCTACTCATATACAGAGACCGCTCCTGCCGATTTCTCTTCCAAACAGAAATCAGCATATTTCCTAAAACTGTATAGATAACCCCCTTCTTTACCAATTCTATCAGCTGAACCCCTGTTGTTTCGAATTGGCTCTGTTGTAATCTTCAATAAATAGCCGATTTTAGTTAGTTGTCCACCCCAAGCTCTATCGAAGTTTAGTTTTAGGTCTTTTTTGGTTGTTACATAAGTAATATGTTAAATGAGTGTTGGATTGCAACTTTATCGTGAATTAAGATAGTTTTATGTGCACACTTTAAATGTAATGTTGCATTGCATGTAGATACGACTACTTCCGCAAACGATACCTACAAGATCTCCCAGAAGTCTGCAGAGGATATTTCTGAAGTCCAAATGAACGTCACCAAGAGATTATCTGAAGCCCCGAACCAAAGTTCGGAAGATAATAATACTCCAGGTAATTAGACAACTAGATACTAAGTTTGGATGTATTATATGTATGCGTGTTATAGTGTATATAAGTTGTACAAGACATCAGGGGTATAATTGTAATTTAGGAATTGTGTGATTACTTGAGTATAAGTGTGTAAAAGTACTTTTAAGTGGTAAACCTACATTATTGTACAGAAGAACAGTGCAAAAGTTAAATAAAACATAAGAAAAATGGACTTTATTGGAAACTAGGGATTTATGTGTAATTAACACGAATATAAGGGGTTTACATGTGAAATGGTTAAAAGGTAAAAGTAAAACTTAGTTTTACTTAAGGACTAAAATGTAAAAAGAACTAGTAATGATGACTGCAGGAAAACTTGCAAAAAGACCCTAAACATTAAAGCATTTTGTTTGAATTACAAGGCAAAGTTTATAATTTGAATTGTGCTTTAAAGTTTAAAATAAAACTATATTTTTTGAGATTTTGAACTTGAACCTTAAAGCATTCTTGTAGGATTTGAAATTCTCTACAACTTTGCTTTAGACACTTTTCTCACTAGGCTTTTGTATCAACGGGAATTTTTCCTTTACAGAGGAGTCCCTGGAAGTTTCTAGATTTGCAAATCAGTCCTTCTGACCCTGTCTGCCTTCTTCCTCCTCTGGCACCACTGCTTCGCCTCTGCTCTGCTCCTGCCGCCGCCGCCCACCGCTGGCGCAGCTTCCCGAGCGCCACCTCCTGCTGCATTCCTCTCCCACGCGTCGCCCTCTACCTCTCCCACCTCGGCTCCTCTTTTTCCCTGGCCTCTTCCGCGCTTGCCACGCGCACGCCGTCGCCGTGCGGCCGCCACCGAGCTGCCGCCGTGGCGAGCTCCAAACCGAGTGCCCAACTCCTATGTTGCGAGCGCATCAGCACGAGCTCCTCGACCTATTCTAACCATCAATTCGCCAGCTCCTCGCCCCTAGCCCCCGGAACGCCGTAGCCATCGCCGCCCGAACGCCGGCGAGCACGAGCTCACCGTCGTCCCGCTTCTCTGCAGCTGCTCCGCTTGCAACCACCTCGCCTTTAGCTCCACCGCACCCTCGCGCAGCTGTCTGGCCAACCCTTCTCCTCGCTCGGTCACCGGAGCGCCGCCGCGCCGTCCTTCCCTTGCCGCCGCCTCGGCCTCACCGTGGGCAGGCCTACACCGACCTCCTCGACCCCATCCGTCACCGCCCGAAGGTTGCCCTCACCCCACTCGTGCTATTCCCCTCTTCTTTTCCCGCCGCCGGCGACCAACCTCGCCGGAATCGACGGTCAAACCTGTGTTCCCCGCTCTGACTCCGGCCAAGGGCTACATTGCAAACCTTTTAATCCCTTTAGGGTCCTTTATGCAAAGTTTCAGTCCCTTTCTCTATTTCAAACCAGTGAAGTTCTAAAATGTGTAAGAATTCGTAGAAAAATCAGAAAAATACCAAAATTGTTGGGTTAGAATCTTTATGATAAGTTCTACAACTTTTATTTCACAGTCAAGTTATGAAAATGCTTAGTTTGTTCTATATTCTAAATACAAGTAAAAGGATGTTTTGATTGAATCTTATGATCCATAGCTTTACTGCTGTTAATTTATGGAGCATATATTGCACCTGAATTGAGAAGGCTTGTATAAATTTTTGAAGTCTAGATCAGCTCTCTAGCTAGAGTATTTGGTTACTTTTGTTATAAGTTAATAAAAGCTTGGCAAATTAATTTCAGAAGTATTTATGCATATTTAAGGATGAAATTTTTACTATAGTTTAGTCTTTATGAGTGTGATATAACATAAAAATTTGAGGAACAGAAACCTAATAAAACTTGAATTATAAATTTCAAGCTTAGATTCCTAGATAAATCATAAATAAATAATTAGGATGCATGAAAATTTATGAAACTTTTCCAGGATGCTAGACTTGAGTAGTCTATGATGTTCTTAAGTTTTGAACCCTAATTTTTAATATAAAACTCTAGTTATAGTTATACCTTGAAATTTCAAATCTTGATCTTGTTTAATTAAGTAAGTTGCTAATTATTGTATAAAAATATCTAGAGTAATGTTATTTCAATTAAACCCACTTAGGGTAATTTTCATAAGTATTGATTTAATTTTACTAAATTACCATTTGCCTAAAATTAATTCAAGGTTAACCATAATTAAATAATAACCTAAAGTTAATTACAAAGTTTAACTAATAAAATTAAATTGGATGTTTAGGGTAACCCACCCCGGCTGCCTAACGAGACTAGTTAGTTTAGTTAGTACTCGATAAATGACTACCCAGTGCAGGGTAGTTAAGTTGATTGTCAATATGTAATGCCCTTTATTTAGATTGCAACTTTATCGTGAACTGAACTACAAATATATGCATCCATTAAACTTCATTTTGCATATCATGTAGAATCGACCACTCTCGCCGATGGGGATTATCAGCTGATCCCAGAACAAGAAGGAGGTTATTCTGAAGACCCCGGAACTCTCGTCGCGGATTTCTCTGAAGCCCCGAACCAAGGTTCAGAAGAAAATAGTTTGACTAACCCCAACCCTACCAACGAAGGCAAGCCCCGGACATAACCCCTACTTTATTACACTGCAACCTATACTATTTATGTATATCTTTATGCATTAAGTTCTTAGGAGTTGTTTGTAAACCTTAGTTGCATAATTCCAGGAACCTATGTATTGAACACTAGAACTTGAGTCCGAATAGCTGCTCTACTTATAGGACCGGTAGAAGTCGAGTGATTTCCTGTCACTCGCGCGATTTAGGAATTGTAATGTTTACATTCGTGCTATCACTATAAGGATGCCGGACGGGAATTTTATGAGGTATCATAGTCAAGATGATACCCCGTCTATGTTGATGAATTTGTTAAGGTCGCAGTGTGTGGTAGCGGTGGCTAAGCGTTTGAAAGTACTAGCCACATGCCGTGAAATATGGTAAGCGGTAAGCCTAGTAACCGATCGGCCCGAGGAGTGGACATACCCCCCACCACATGTATTGCTTCTTTTGGTTACTTTGTTCGACGTGTAGGCATATGTGTTGCTGGGCAACCAGGAGTACGGTTTTTGTAGTCGCGCTACAGACGTACTTCCTGCACTTTGGATGTGATATGACCTGCAGTCGCTTGTGGTGGCACTGATCCACGAGTCGGAATGAAAGGCAAACGGTTGTTTCGGAATAACCCTGTGGTGTTCCAAGCGGTGTGTTAGGTTTACCTTGCAGGTTTGAATCTCGATTCAGAATCGTCCGCCTCTCACGATGTATGAGACTGCTTATTCCCTTTACCACATAGAGTAACAAGAGCAACTTTATGATTATCAAAGATGGTGCTTGGTTAAAGATTTTACCATGCTTGATTAGTTATAGGTGCTTACCTAGAATGGTTAATCCACTAGAACCTGAAAGCTAAAAGTTGGAAATAAGGATCTACTCTTTGATGCTTTTCAGCTGAAAACTCTACCTAAAGCTAAAAGCCTTCATGAGTCTAGTTATGGGCTAAGTTATACCCAATTCCGGGTAAGTCTTGCTGAGTATTAGTATACTCAGCCTTGCTTTGTTGATTTAATTCAGGTAATCTTTCTGATGAGCCAGCATTCATTACACTGTGGCCCTACCCTTTGCCTGATGGTTGGTCCGTGGAATGGGATCCGTCCCGGCCAACACCGATTCTGCCGGTGATATTATGCCAGGGCTAGCATAATATCTGTAATGACGACGTGTATAATGGTTACGCTTTTCAAATTCCGCTGCTTCGACTAAAAACTAAAACCTGTCTTGTAATAATCTCTCCTCTGTGGGAGCTAATGATGTTTTGTACATTGTTGAAATGTAACTGCCTGTGGTGTAAGATATTTTGGCATTGTATCTCTGGACTCACCTTCGTGTGAGGTACCTTGTTGGATCCTGAGTTCGGTGGTTTATCGGGACGTTACCCGACAGACCAATGGTTTTATACCGTTTGAAGTACAAGGTAGTCCTTCAGTGAGGACTCGCGTACTTGAGCCGGTATAATTCAGGTTGGTTCTGACACAGCTAGTATCAGAGCTAACAAGTGTACTCTGGAGATATAATTAGTCTTAAAAAGTAATTTTTAGTATAAAAATTGATTAATCAAGTATTTGCAAAACAACGATGGTTCGTTAAGGATTATGTATAGTACGTAAGCCCTAGGGTAATGCTAATATGGGAATTAAAGGTGGCTGTAATATATATATATATATAATTCTGACTTCCAGCATTACTTTTCTGTTGAAACTTAAATTTATGCACAACCCAACCTTACTTTCTGTAACGACATCTTCGATCGTAAGGTAAGAAGGTAAGGATCCTCAGCCACTGAGGGAGCTTGGCCTTCCTGTCGGTGATGCGAACCGAACGCTGTTTCTCAAGCAGTGGCCTACTTGAGATGCTGCCAATGTGTCAACTTTGGTTGACTACATTGGAGTATATGGTTCGGCGCAGGATATGGCGATCGCTGTTCATATCCCCGCATTTTGCGGTACCCCCGTGAATACGTTATTCAAATAACGTATGTTAACGTTGTCTGTACGGCGGTAATTGTACAGATACTGTTTCTATAGTGAGCAGTAATGAATGGGGACGCTTTCATGACATGCTGGCATGAAAGGTTCATTGAATATATATATATGCATTGTGGTTTTCTGCAGGTACACTAACCACGATTCCGAAATTAGGACGGATAGGACCTACCGACTAGTTAATAGTGAGAGCCGTATTTATATTGTGCCACCGTAACTAACCACGTAAGACCAAGATTACTTGGCAGTTACTTTTGGTTGTGAGATCGATTAGTACGTGCATGCATAATCCATTAATCAACTAAATGAATGTTTAAATTGATGCTTCCTAAGAAATAGACAACATGTTGGTATTTCTTAATTTGGGTAAGTAAGAATCTTTAGTTGGGTATCTTAGGTATTCATCTGAATTCCAGCCTTTGCTGTTATCAGAATCAGCTATCTTAATCAAATTTTACCTTGTAAATTTTCTCAACAGGGTAAAAATATCTTACCATTTGCATTGTTGTCGCAGATGGCTGCTCTTGCTAATACCTTTTGGGATCAGGAGGGGCACTTTCACACCAATGGTTTACATTGGGAAGGATTTCCTCGTCTTTTGTGGGAATCCTTGAGTATGTTTCATTATACAGAGCCTCCTCTGTATGATGGGGTAGAGTATCGTGAAGAAGGAGTTCCCCGCTGCAGGGTTAAGATGATAATTCCTCAACATCCTTTCCGCTCCTTATGGCCTTCCATAGAAGTGGAAGTGGTTGGATATCGTCTAGTGGATACTCTTGAAACTGCTGCTTTAGAAGCTATCAAACTCTTTTGCAATCAGTATCCAATTGAAGTTGCCGCATATCCTATTGGGTTATTTCCTATCATAGACCCGGGTAATTCGGACTGGGATTTTCGGACAGACCATCATGGTCATCTACTAGGGGATCTGGCTGAAGAAACCGTCCGTATGGTTACCAGGTTCATGGATGTGCAATATCATTATCAAATGCTACTACGTCATGGGGTAAGTCAGATAACTGGTGTGGCTCAAAGCCACTATCGGAACGCTGACCATCAAGTAACCCAAATAGAGGAATTACAAGCTTTGGTGACTCAGAAGGATGAAATTATTGCAGCAAGAGATGAGACAATCCTCCATCGTGAAGATCAGATCAATGAGAGTGATCATATTATCACTCAGTGTGACACTGTTATTGAGTTTCTACAGGTACAAATTCATGATCTGATACTTGTGGCTGATGATGCCCAGGCTCACATTGAGGAATTGCAGCAACAACCGATACTTCCCGCTATACCCATAGTACCTGAAGAAGAAGAAGAAGACCCGAAGAGATTGAGGGTGTTTCAGAGATTGACTCTGAGCATAGGGATCCAGTTCTTAGTCCCTATCACTCTTCTTCTGGCAGTCAATCTTCTGTAGGCAACTTCGACGATTTTTAGTTTAGTAAATCGTCGACTATCTAGATATAACCTATGGGGAGTGTAATAACTTAAGGAGTGTGTAACTTAGCTAGATCTCATGCCAATTGTTGTAACATAGATGGCCTGCGTAGAGATCTTTCGGATGTACAATGCGGAAAACAAAAGAACCAATATTGTAATATAAGTTTCCTGTTTTATCATCTTGTTCATTATCTTTATGATGCTGAAATGAGATGATTGAATGGAGTATGTGATTTGTTTATATTTTCTGAAATCGGGAGTAAGGCTATATGGTTAATGATGGACATCTCCTTTGTTTCAGATGGTTGGAGCCACACGTGGAACCCCGGAAGGTTTCCGGGCTGATCAGGCCAGCGGTTCTCAGCAACCGCCACCACCTCCTCCCAACCTTGCCGAAGTCATGGCTCGACAAACGGAATTGCTTAATTTGCTGGTTCAAGCACAGCAGAATCAGCAGCATCAATTCCGAGGAGGCCGGGATGATCGTAATCCTCCTGTGGCTAGTTACCAAGATTTCCTCAGTACCCAACCGCCTTTCTTCAGTAAGGCCGAGGAACCATTGGATGCCGATGCCTGGCTCCACATCATTGAATCGAAGTTCGCTCTTCTGACCATACCTTGTGCGGATTCTAGCAAGGCTTCTTTTGCTGCTCAACAACTTCGTGGTGCTGCTAGAATCTGGTGGGACAATTTCTATGACATGCAACCTGCAGGGCATGTCATCACATGGGATGAATTCCGGGTCGCCTTTCGAGCGCATTACATTCCCGCAGGACTATTGGAGTGAAAACTTAATGAGTTCCTGGCTCTTACTCAAGGTGCCAATACAGTTCTGCAGTACGCACAGAATTTCAATCATCTGTGCCAGTATGCAGGGTACCATGCAGATAATGATGCCAAGAAACAATATCGTTTTCGCCAAGGCCTTAACACCAAACTCAAGGAACGCCTGAACCTTGTGAGGGCAAATACTTTCAGTGAGTTGGTTAACATGGCCTTAACTCAAGAAGACTGCATTGTGGCGCATTATGCCGAGAAGAAGCGGAAGAACCCTGCTGGACCCTCGAGTGCTCAACCACCGAGGTGTCGGGTTGTTTCTAATACGCCGCCCAGAGCACCACAGCGCAATGCTCCAACGGGAAGATTGGTTTTTAGGCCGCCCCAGCAGCAAGGGAGGTACAGACCTCCTGTGCCCCCGCAACAAGCACAACAGTCTGGCCAACGGCCAAATATTCAACAAGTGCCACAGAGAGGCAGCAACTATCGCTGCTACAATTGCGGAAGTGCGGATCATTTCATTCGGGATTGCCCGCGGCCTAAGAAACCTAATCAAGGGCAGAGCTCCACCCAGGGAAACCAGAATAAGGGAAAGAAGCCGGTGATGCAAGTCCGTCAGGGACGGATTAACTTCACCACTCTGGCGGAACTTCCAGATGGAGCTCCCGTCATGTCGGGTACATTTTCTATTTACCATAAGCCAGTTGTTACTTTATTTGATTCCGGAGCAACACATAGCTTTATTAGTAACAACTGTGGTACCCGGCTAGGACTTGAATCTTGTTCTATCCAGGGGTCATATATGATCTCTACCCCTGGAGGAAAAATCACCTCCAACCAAATAAGTAGATATGTGCCAATTCAGTTAGGTAGTATAGAAATAAAAACTGATTTGGTGTTAATAAGTTTGGAGGGTATCGATATTATACTTGGGGCAGACTGGATGACTAAGCATGAAGTCCGGTTAGATATCTGTTCCCGAGTGGTTGAAATCAATTCACCATACTATGGGATTACCACTCTTTATCTGCCTCAGCCAGAGTATCTGCACCCCTGTACTTATGCTATCACAGATATCAAAGTCAAGGATATTCCGATAGTATGTGAATTTCCCGATGTCTTTCCAGACGACTTGCCTGGAATGCCCCCAGATAGAGACGTCGAGTTCATCATTGAACTTCAACCGGGCACTGCTCCAATTTCCAAGAGGCCGTATCGTATGCCTCCAAACGAATTAGCAGAACTGAAAATTCAGCTCCAAGATCTTCTTGACAAAGGATATATACGTCCAAGTGCTTCACCTTGGGGTTGTTCTGCTCTCTTTGTTAAGAAGAAAGACGATAGCCTGAGACTTTGTGTCGTCTACCGTCCACTCAATGCGGTTACCATCAAAAATAAGTATCCTCTTCCCCGCATTGATATCTTGTTCGATCAACTAGCTGGAGCAAAGGTCTTTTCCAAGATTGACTTACGCTCCGGTTATCATCAGATCAAGATTAGGCCGTGTGATATTCCAAAAATGGCCTTCTCAACCAGATATGGACTTTATGAATATCTGGTTATGTCATTCGGACTTACCAATGCACCGGCACATTTCATGTATCTCATGAATTCTGTATTTATGCCGGAGCTCGATAAATTTGTTGTGGTCTTCATCGATGATATTTTGATTTACTCCAGAACCAAAGAAGACCATGCTAATCATTTACGTGTCGTTCTTCAGCGACTACGGGATCATCGCCTTTATGCCAAATTTTCAAAATGTGAATTCTGGCTGGATAGTGTGAAATTTTTGGGACATACTATTTCTAGTCAAGGAATATCGGTTGATCCAACCAAAGTTCAAGAAGTTATGGACTGGAACCCTCCCACTTCGGTCCATCAAATACGAAGTTTCCTTGGATTGGCAGGATATTATCGTCGATTCATTCCAGACTTCTCCAAGATAGCTAAACCCATGACTGAGCTACTTAAGAAAGAAATTAAGTTCCGTTGGGATGATAAGTGTGAGGAAGCATTTCACGCTTTGAGAAAACTTCTGACGACAGCTCCAGTACTAGCTCAGCCAGATAGTACCCAGCCTTTTGATGTCTACTGTGATGCTTCTGGAATTGGCCTTGGTTGTGTCCTTATGCAAAACAACCGGGTTATTTCTTATGCTTCCCGAGCACTTCGAACTCATGAGCAAAATTATCCAACACATGATCTTGAATTGGCAGCAGTTATTCATGCTCTCAAGATCTGGAGACATCATCTTATGGGTGCTAAGTGTAACATTTACACTGACCATAAGAGCCTCAAGTATATTTTCACTCAAGCTGATCTAAATATGAGGCAAAGGCGTTGGTTAGAGTTAATCAAAGATTATGACCTTGAGGTACACTATCATCCGGGCAAAGCTAATGTGGTTGCGGATGCACTTAGCCGTAAGTCACATTGTCACTGCTTAACCATATCCACCTTTAATGACACTCTTTGCCATCAAATACGGAGACTCAATCTTGAGATTATGCCCCAAGGTAGTTTAAATTTGATCTCTATTGAGTCTACTCTGCGGAATAAAATCGTCATGTCGCAGCTACATGATGAGGGTGTCAAAATTATTAAATCTAAGCTATCCCAAGGAGAAGCTAAATATCGGTGCTTTCACACTGATCATCAAGGAGTCCTATGGTTCAACGATCGAATTGTTGTGCCCAAGGATCATCAACTTCGTAAGCAAATCCTCAACGAAGCACATTTGTCCAAATTCTCTATTCATCCTGGTAGCACCAAAATGTATCAAGATCTTCGGCAACATTTTTGGTGGACCAGAATGAAGAGAGAAATTGCCAAATATGTATCCGAGTGTGATACGTGCCAGAGAGTCAAAGCCAGTCATCTCAAGGCTTCTGGTACACTTCAGCCATTACCCATTCCGTCATGGAAATGGGAAGACATTTGCATGGATTTCATTGTTGGTCTTCCCAACACATCTCAAAAACATGACTCCATATGGGTAATCATTGATAGACTCACAAAAACAGCTCATTTTCTTCCAGTGCATACCACTTACTCTGCTAAGAAGTATGCCGAAGTCTATCTGGAACAAATCGTTCGATTGCATGGGGTTCCGAAAACTATCATATCTGATCGTGGACCCCAATTTATCGCACGATTTGGGAACAATTGCAATCAGCTCTAGGGACTAAATTGATTCGAAGCTCTGCGTATCATCCCCAGACTGATGGACAGACTGAGCGAATTAACCAAATCCTTGAAGACATGCTCCGAGCTTGTATTATTCACTATGGTACAAGTTCGGACAAGTGCCTTGCTCTAGCTGAATTTGCTTACAACAACAGTTATCAAGCTAGTCTTCAAATGGCTCCTTTCGAAGCATTATATGGTCGCAGATGCCGAACTCCTTTGAGTTGGTCAGAGATCGGTGAACGCAAAATCTTTGGACCAGACCTAGTTGTTGAAGCTGAAGATAAGGTTAAGGTTATCCAATCTAATCTTAAAACCGCTCAGTCCAGACAGAAGAGTTATGCAGATAAGAGGAGAAAACCTCTACAATTTCAAATTGGAGATTTTGTCTATCTCCGAGTATCACCTACCAAAGGCGTCCAACGCTTTGGCATAAAGGGGAAGTTAGCACCTCGATATGTCGGACCCTTTGAAATTCTCAACGTTTGTGGCCCAGTGGCTTACAAACTTCGTCTTCCATCTCAATTGGCTATTCACGATGTCTTCCATGTCTCTCAACTTAAGAAGTGTATCAAAGTACCCACGGAAATCGTTGAGACAGGTGCCATTGAGATTGAACCTAATCTGTCGTACATCGAACAATCTCTTCGAATCCTGGATACTAAGGAGAGATTCACCAGAAGAAGGGCAGTTAAGATGTACAAGATCTTATGGGATCATCACACCGAAGACGAAGCGACTTGGGAAACTGAGTCTTATCTTCAACGGAATTTTCCAGACTTTCTTCAAGCCAATCCCCAAATCTAATTATCCATTTCTGTTCAGCTTCGGAATCTCGGGACGAGATTCTTTTTAAGGGGGAAAGGCTGTAATATCCAGGTAATTAGACAACTAGATACTAAGTTTGGATGTATTATATGTATGCGTGTTATAGTGTATATAAGTTGTACAAGACATCAGGGGTATAATTGTAATTTAGGAATTGTGTGATTACTTGAGTATAAGTGTGTAAAAGTACTTTTAAGTGGTAAACCTACATTATTGTACAGAAGAACAGTGCAAAAGTTAAATAAAACATAAGAAAAATGGACTTTATTGGAAACTAGGGATTTATGTGTAATTAACACAAATATAAGGGGTTTACATGTGAAATGGTTAAAAGGTAAAAGTAAAACTTAGTTTTACTTAAGGACTAAAATGTAAAAAGAACTAGTAATGATGACTGCAGGAAAACTTGCAAAAAGACCCTAAACATTAAAGCATTTTGTTTGAATTACAAGGCAAAGTTTATAATTTGAATTGTGCTTTAAAGTTTAAAATAAAACTATATTCTTTGAGATTTTGAACTTGAACCTTAAAGCATTCTTGTAGGATTTGAAATTCTCTACAACTTTGCTTTAGACACTTTTCTCACTAGGCTTTTGTATCAACGGGAATTTTTCCTTTACAGAGGAGTCCCTGGAAGTTTCTAGATTTGCAAATCAGTCCTTCTGACCCTGTCTGCCTTCTTCCTCCTCTGGCACCACTGCTTCGCCTCTGCTCTGCTCCTGCCGCCGCCGCCCACCGCCGGCGCAGCTTCCCGAGCGCCACCTCCTGCTGCATTCCTCTCCCACGCGTCGCCCTCTACCTCTCCCACCTCGGCTCCTCTTTTTCCCTGGCCTCTTCCGCGCTTGCCACGCGCACGCCGTCGCCGTGCGGCCGCCACCGAGCTGCCGCCGTGGCGAGCTCCAAACCGAGTGCCCAACTCCTATGTTGCGAGCGCATCAGCACCACTGGGAGCTCCTCGACCTATTCTAACCATCAATTCGCCAGCTCCTCGCCCCTAGCCCCGGAACGCCATAGCCATCGCCGCCCGAACGCCGGCGAGCACGAGCTCACCGTCGTCCCGCTTCTCTGCAGCTGCTCCGCTTGCAACCACCTCGCCTTTAGCTCCACCGCACCCTCGCGCAGCTGTCCGGCCAACCCTTCTCCTCGCTCGGTCACCGGAGCGCCGCCGCGCCGTCCTTCCCTTGCCGCCGCCTCGGCCTCACCGTGGGCAGGCCTACACCGACCTCCTCGACCCCATCCGTCACCGCCCGAAGGTTGCCCTCACCCCACTCGTGCTATTCCCCTCTTCTTTTCCCGCCGCCGGCGACCAACCTCGCCGGAATCGACGGTCAAACCTGTGTTCCCCGCTCTGACTCCGGCCAAGGGCTACATTGCAAACCTTTAAATCCCTTTAGGGTCCTTTATGCAAAGTTTCAGTCCCTTTCTCTATTTCAAACCAGTGAAGTTCTAAAATGTGTAAGAATTCGTAGAAAAATCAGAAAAATACCAAACTTGTTGGGTTAGAATCTTTATGATAAGTTCTACAACTTTTATTTCACAGTCAAGTTATGAAAATGCTTAGTTTGTTCTATATTCTAAATACAAGTAAAAGGATGTTTTGATTGAATCTTATGATCCATAGCTTTACTGCTGTTAATTTATGGAGCATATATTGCACCTGAATTGAGAAGGCTTGTATAAATTTTTGAAGTCTAGATCAGCTCTCTAGCTAGAGTATTTGGTTACTTTTGTTATAAGTTAATAAAAGCTTGGCAAATTAATTTCAGAAGTATTTATGCATATTTAAGGATGAAATTTTTATGATAGTTTAGTCTTTATGAGTGTGATATAACATAAAAATTTGAGGAACAGAAACCTAATAAAACTTGAATTATAAATTTCAAACTTAGATTCCTAGATAAATCATAAATAAATAATTAGGATGCATGAAAATTTATGAAACTTTTCCAGGATGCTAGACTTGAGTAGTCTATGATGTTCTTAAGTTTTGAACCCTAATTTTTAATATAAAACTCTAGTTATAGTTATACCTTGAAATTTCAAATCTTGATCTTGTTTAATTAAGTAAGTTGCTAATTATTGTATAAAAATATCTAGAGTAATGTTATTTCAATTAAACCCACTTAGGGTAATTTTCATAAGTATTGATTTAATTTTACTAAATTACCATTTGCCTAAAATTAATTCAAGGTTAACCATAATTAAATAATAACCTAAAGTTAATTACAAAGTTTAACTAATAAAATTAAATTGGATGTTTAGGGTAACCCACCCCGGCTGCCTAACGAGACTAGTTAGTTTAGTTAGTACTCGATAAATGACTACCCAGTGCAGGGTACTTAAGTTGATTATCAATATGTAATGCCCTTTATTTAGATTGCAACTTTATCGTGAACTGAACTACAAATATATGCATCCATTAAACTTCATTTTGCATATCATGTAGAATCGACCACTCTCGCCGACGGGGATTATCAGCTGATCCCGGAACAAGAAGGAGGTTATTCTGAAGACCCCGGAACTCTCGTCGCGGATTTCTCTGAAGCCCCGAACCAAGGTTCGGAAGAAAATAGTTTGACTAACCCCAACCCTACCAACGAAGGCAAGCCCGGACATAACCCTACTTTATTACACTGCAACCTATACTATTTATGTATATCTTTATGCATTAAGTTCTTAGGAGTTGTTTGTAAACCTTAGTTGCATAATTCCAGGAACCTATGTATTGAACACTAGAACTTGAGTCCGAATAGCTGCTCTACTTATAGGACCGGTAGAAGTCGAGTGATTTCCTGTCACTCGCGCGATTTAGGAATTGTAATGTTTACATTCGTGCTATCACTATAAGGATGCCGGACGGGAATTTTATGAGGTATCATAGTCAAGATGATACCCCGTCTATGTTGATGAATTTGTTAAGGTCGCAGTGTGTGGTAGCGGTGGCTAAGCGTTTGAAAGTACTAGCCACATGCCGTGAAATATGGTAAGCGGTAAGCCTAGTAACCGATCGGCCCGAGGAGTGGACATACCCCCCACCACATGTATTTGCTTCTTTTGGTTACTTTGTTCGACGTGTAGGCATATGTGTTGCTGGGCAACCAGGAGTACGGGTTTTGTAGTCGCGCTACAGACGTACTTCCTGCACTTTGGATGTGCATATGACCTGCAGTCGCTTGTGGTGTCACTGATCCACGAGTCGGAATGAAAGGCAAACGGTTGTTTCGGAATAACCCTGTGGTGTTCCAAGCGTGTGTGTTAGGTTTACCTTGCAAGGTTTGAATCTCGATTCAGAATCGTCCGCCTCTCACGATGTATGAGACTGCTTATTCCCTTTACCACATAGAGTAACAAGAGCAACTTTATGATTATCAAAGATGGTGCTTGGTTAAAGATTTTACCATGCTTGATTAGTTATAGGTGCTTACCTAGAATGGTTAATCCACTAGAACCTGAAAGCTAAAAGTTGGAAATAAGGATCTACTCTTTGATGCTTTTCAGCTGAAAACTCTACCTAAAGCTAAAAGCCTTCATGAGTCTAGTTATGGGCTAAGTTATACCCAATTCCGGGTAAGTCTTGCTGAGTATTAGTATACTCAGCCTTGCTTTTGTTGATTTAATTCAGGTAATCTTTCTGATGAGCCAGCATTCATTACACCGTGGCCCTACCCTTTGCCTGATGGTTGGTCCGTGGAATGGGATCCGTCCCCGGCCAACACCGATTCCGCCGAGTGATATTATGCCAGGGCTAGCATAATATCTGTAATGATGACGTGTATAATGGTTACGCTTTTCAAATTCCGCTGCTTCGACTAAAAACTAAAACCTGTCTTGTAATAATCTCTCCTCTGTGGGAGCTAATGATGTTTTGTACATTGTTGAAATGTAACTGCCTGTGGTGTAAGATATTTTGGCATTGTATCTCTGGACTCACCTTCGTGTGAGGTACCTTGTTGGATCCTGAGTTCGGTGGTTTATTGGGACGTTACCCGACAGACCAATGGTTTTATACCGTTTGAAGTACAAGGTAGTCCTTCAGTGAGGACTCGCGTACTTGAGCCGGTATAATTCAGGTTGGTTCTGCCACAGCGGTGATCCCATGGATCACCAGTTTTTCAGTGAGCCACCTAAGGAGATCCCACATGGTTATGTGTGTATGTATATACCGGACAGTAATAATCCGGTACATCCTGTACAGAAGATAGTTGGAGGGGTTTCTGGAGCTAACGCGGATAAACAAGCGTGGCTAGCAACTTATGCTACCGGGCTGAGTCATGACAGTATGCACTCGGCCCCTGGGTTACAGACAGCAGAGCAAATAAGCAATATCCTAAGGGATCAGTTCGGCATGTTACCAAAAAGGAGAGCGATCGGCTATACTAAGCCGTATCCAGGAGACTATAATTTAATCCCATTACCACCCAAGTATCGGCTCCCCGAGTTCACTAAATTCAGTGGGGCAGAAGGATCTAGCTCTATCGAGCATGTGAGCCGATACTTAGCACAATTGGGCATGATTTCTGTATCAGATCCGCTGCGAGTAAGGTTCTTCTCGCAATCGCTTACGGGACCGGCTTTCGGATGGTATACTTCGTTAGGTCCCAACTCCATCCGTACCTGGAAGCAGCTGGAAGAACAATTCCATATTCAGTATCACACAGAAGCTGCGGAAGCAGGAATTGTCGATCTGGCGCAACTCCGACAGAAGCGTGGAGAAACCGTGGCAGAATTCATCCGACGCTTCAGGGAGATGAAGAATAGGTGTTATTCAACACGGATCTCAGAAAAAGAAGCTGTCGAATTAGCATCAGTAGGATTATTAAAGCCGATCAGGGATCTGGCTTTTCAACTGGAATTCAGCTCTTTGGCGCATCTGGTACAGAAACTATCGACGTATGAGCAGCGCCATCTTGAGTTATACCAAGACAAATTTAAGCGTCATGTGGCAGTAGCCGAAACGGAAGAAGCCGATGACTCCGAAGAGGAACTGGAGGTATCGGTTGCTGAGTGGGCTCGTGGTGCAAATCCCGTGCCTTGTAAGTGGCTGAAGCAAACTGATCCGGCAAAAGGGTTTGACTTTGACGTGAGTAAGGTCGAACAAATTTTCGACTTATTACTGAAAGAAAAACAGTTGAAGTTTCCAGAGGGACATAAGCTTCCCACGGCACAGGAGTTAAAAGGGAGATTATATTGTAAGTGGCATGATTCCTTTACCCATGGCACGAGTGACTGCAAGGAACTCCGTCGGCAAATACAATCGGCTATTGAACAGGGCCGATTGATCTTGGAGAAGACCGCCATGAAGGTAGATACTCAGCCTTTTCCTGGTGTAAACATGGTAGAACAAAATGATCGGTCTGCAAGGCGGCAGTTGAACTTCGCGCTCGGCATCAACATGGCAGGGATAGCATCGCGACATCAGGCCAAATATGTGAAAGCTGGTTCCAGCAATCGGCCCCAAAAAGAGGAAAAAGAATATGTCACGGAAGAGCGAGTAAGGTATGTAAGGAATCAACGTCCAACTTCTTCTGACCTTCTCAGGAAATACGAGTATCAGTACCAGCAGCGCCTCCGGCGGGAATCTGAAGACGAAGAATATGAGCATCGCACCGGAAAGCGTTTGAAGAAGCATGAGGATGCTCGTGATCATTGGTACTGCCCATTCTTCAGGTACTGTTGGGATTCCGGTATGAGCCGATTGCCTACTGTTAGGAACTGCCCAGAATGTGCACCTATGAAGACAGAGGCAAGGGAATCAGTTTTTGGGAGATTAGGACCTGCGCCAACTCAGCAACGGCGGGTTCAATTACCACGAGGGGAAGATGAAGAGGGGGATAGGTATCATCGCCCACATTGGTGCCCGGATGGACTAAATCATTCACAGAAGCGTCGGGTTCAGAGGCTACGGAGTTTGGAGGAAGCCGAGGCCAAATACATCGAGACATTGAGAAAAGCGCGACCGGATCTGGCAGAACAAGTTCATTATGAGCAGGAAAAGAAGCCGCGCGCTTCGAGGAAAGAATGGCGGCCCAAGCCGACAAAAGCCGATAAGAAGGTATCGGCTGATACACACATGGTTTTTGTGCTTCCTGCAGAATTCCATGCTCAGGCTTACGAGGAGCCATCCATAGCCCAGCTTGATCTGGGACCACGGCCGGTGATATTCGAGAAGCCGCAAGCCAAGAATTACAAGCACTTGAAGGCATTATATCTCAAAGGGTATATCAATGGTCAGCCCGTTAATAAAATGCTGGTGGATACGGGAGCGGCGGTCAACATTATGCCATATTCAGTTCTGCGCCGATTGGGGCGATCCACCGGGGATTTGATCAAGACTAATGTCACGTTAAGTGACTTTAATGGGCAGACTTCAGAAGCTCAGGGTGTCCTCAGTGTAGATCTCACCATCGGGAGCAAGACCGTCCCGACTTCCTTCTTCGTCGTCAACAGCAAAAGCACCTATAACATCCTACTCGGCAGGGACTGGATTCACACCAACTGTTGTATCCCCTCAGCAATGCATCAATGCTTGATCCAGTGGGATGGAGACGAAGTGGAGGTAGTCCAGGCAGACGACTCAATTGAGATTTCGCATGCTGCCATGAGCATCTGGGATGCGGAGGACCAAGAGCCGATTTCAGGGATAAGCTTAGAAGGGTGTGACCGCATCGAGGCTACAAAAAACGGAGTAAGGCTGGTCTTATCCACTGGCCTTACAGAGTAGAAAAGTTGCATGAAGGAAGTCACAATAATGTACCCATTGAGGCCGATTCGCGCAATCAGCCCCCAAAAAATGAGTTTTTGGTGATAGGTGCTTTACGTAGCTGTTGTGAGATGGCCTGTGATATCCAGGTAGTTAGACAATTAGATGTTAAGTTTGGGTATAATATATGTAAGCAGGATATAGTGTATACAACTTGTACAAAGCAATAAGGGTATATTTGTAAATTATGAATTTTATAAATTCTTATGTGCAAGTGTGTGAAAATGTGCATAAGTGTCAAATTTCAGTTGGCTATAGAAAAGAAAAGAGCAAAGGTTAATTAAACACTAAGGGAAATAGACTTTATATGAAATTAAGGACCTTTGTGTAATTAATACAAACATATAAGGATTTACATGTGAAATGGTAAAAAGATAAAAGTAAAACTTAGTTTTACCTAAGGACTAAAGTGTAAAAAGAACTAGTAATGATGACTGCAGGAAAACTTGCAAAAAGACCCTAAGCATTAAAGCAATTTGTTTGAATTACATGACAAAGTCTATAATTTGAATTGTGTTGTAAAGTTTAAAATAAAACTATATTCTTTGAGATTTTGAACTTGAACCTTAAAGCATTCTTGTAGGATTTGAAATTCTCTACAACTTTGCTTTAGACACTTTTCTCACTAGGCTTTTGTATCAACGGGAATTTTTCCTTTACAGAGGAGTCCCTGGAAGTTTCTAGATTTGCAAATCAGTCCTTCTGACCCTGACTGCCTTCTTCCTCCTCTGTCACGCATGCTTCCTCTCTGTTCCTCTCTGTTCTGTCTCTGCTTCCGCCGCTCATCGCCGGCACAACAGCCCGAGCACCACCTCCTGCTAAATTTTCTTCCACGCGTCGCTTCACAGCTCTACCACCGCTCCTAATCCCCGGCGCTGGCACTTCTACCGTGTGCCACGGCGTGCTGGTACTGTCAGCACCACCTGAGCGCCGGCATTTCCCTGCTCGCCGCCCCGCCGCGTGGAGGGAGCAATAGAGACCCCCGGAGCTCTATCTTGTGGGCGCATTAGTACCGCAAGAATCTCCTCAACCCATTCCTCCCCTTAGCTAGTCGTTTCCTTGCTCCTAGACACCGGAACGCCGTCGCCGTTCTTCCCCAATCCCGGCAAGCTCGGCGCCACCGCGGGCCCGCTCCTGCAACCCTCCTCCGCCCGAACCACCACTACTGGAAGCTGTCTCTTAGTCCACTGAAGCTATTGGACCAGAACCGTGTAGCCCAACTCGCCCGGAGCGCCGCCGTCAAGCTTTTCCCCGCCGCCGGCCATCTGCTCTCCGCGGGCAGACCTCTACACGACCCTAGAAGCCTAATCGAGCCCCTCCCGAGGTAGCCCCCGATCTCCTCTCGCTAATCCCCCTCTTCTCCCCCACTATTGCGACCCGAGCATCACGGATTTGGCCGGTCAAATGCCGCCGCCCCTCTTTGACTACGGCCAGGGACTCCATTGGAGAAGACAGTGAGGTTTCAGGGGGTTTTGTGCTAAAGCTAGGGGCTGTTTTGTAAATCTCATTTGAGATCTCTGCTGTGAACTTTGAAAATGCATAGAAAACAGTAGAAAAATCAGAAAAATAAGAAATTGGTTGGGTTAGAAACCTTATGATAAGCTCTGCAACTTTTATTTTATCACCATACCATGAAAGTACATAGTTTGTTCTGTATTTTAAATGCTAGTAAAAACATGCATTAATTAAATCTTGTGATCCATAGCTTTGTTGCTGTTAGTTTTTGGAGCATGTGTTGTAGGTAATGTAAATAGCTCTGTGTAAATTCTTGAGGCCTAGATCAGCTCTCTAGCTAGAGTATTTGATTACTTTTGTTATAAGTTAACAAAAGCTTGGCAATTTAATTTCAGAAGTATCTATGCATATGTAGGGATGAAATTTTTACTATAGTCTAGTCTTTATGAGTGTAATATAACATAAAAATTTGAGAAACAAAAACCTAATCTAATCTGAGTTATAAATTCAAACTTAGATTTCAAGATAAATCATAAATAATAATTAGAATGCATGAAAATTTATGGAACTTTTCTAGAATACTAGACTTAAGTAGTTTATGATGTTCTTAAATTGTGAACCCTAATTGTTGTATAAAAACCCTAGTTTTAGTATAAAACTTCAATTACTATTATATCTTGAAATTTCAATGTTAATCTTATTTAGTTTTGTGGCTTAGAACCTTTAGAGTAAAATTACAATAAAACCCACCCATAATAATTTTCATAAATATTAATTATTTATCTTAATTTAAGATTTGGTTAATTAATTCAAATTAGCCATAATTAAGTAATAACCAAAGGTTAATTACAATGTTTAGCTAATAAAATAAATAGGAATTGCTAAGTGTGTGTAGTGTTGCTTAAGGTAATTAGATACACTACCCAATCTAGTTAAATTGGATGTTTAGGGTAACCCACCCCGGTTGCCTAACGAGACTAGTTAGTTTAATTAGTACTCGATAAATGACTGCCCAGTACGGGGTAGTTAGATTATCGTCGTAATGTAATTTTCTTTAAGTTGGATTGCAACTTTATTGTGAATTAAATATAAAATACATGTATTCCATGATTTATAACTCTGCATCTCATATAGACTCGACCACGCTCGCTGACGGGGATTATCAGCTGATCCCGGAACAAGAAGGAGGTTATTCTGAAGACCCCGGGACTCTCGTCGCGGATTTCTCTGAAGCCCCGAACCAAGGTTCGGAAGAAACTAGTTTGACTAACCCCAACCCTGCTAGCGAAGGCAAGCCCCGGACATAACCCCTACCTTATTACACTGCAACCTATATTATTTATATATATCTCTTTATGCATTAGGTTCTTAGGAGTTGTTTGGAAACTTAGTTGCATTATTCTAGGAACCAATGTATTGAACACTGGAACTGGAGTCCGACTAGCTGCTCTGCTTATAGGCCCGGTAGAAGTCGAGTGATTTCCTGTCACTCGCGCGATATAGGAGTTGTAATGTTTACATTCCTGTTATCACTATAAGGATGACGGACGGGAGTTGTGAGGTATCATGGTTGAGATGATACCCCGTCTGTATTGTGGAAGTTGATAAGGTCGCAGTGTGTGGTAGCGGTGGTTAAGCGTTTGAAAGTACTAGCCACATGCCGTGAAATATGGTAAGCGGTAAGCCTAGTAACCGATCGGCCCGAGGAGTGGACATACCTCCCACCACATGTATTTGCTTCTTTTGGTTACTTTGTTCGACGTGTAGGCATATGTGTTGCTGGGCAACCAGGAGTACGGGTTTTGTAGTCGCGCTACAGACGTACTTCCTGCACTTTGGATGTGCATATGACCTGCAGTCGCTTGTGGTGGCCCTGATCCACGAGTCGGAATGAAAGGCAAACGGTTGCTTCGGAACGACCCTGTGGCGTTCCAAGCGTGTGTGTTAGGTTTACCTTGCAAGGGTTGAATCTCGATTCAGAATCGTCCGCCTCTCACGATGTATGAGATTGCTTATCCCCTTTATCACATAGAGTAACAAGAGCAATTATGTGATTATTAAAGATGATGTTTGAGTAAAGATTCTACCAGGTTTGGATAGCTATAGGTGCTTACCTAGAATGGTTAAACAACTAGAATCTGAAAGCTAAAAATTGAAAATAAGGATCTACTCTTTGTTGCTTTTCAGCTAAAAACCTTACCCAAAGCTAAAAGCCATCATGAGTCTAGTTATGGGCTAAGATATACCCAATTCCAGGTAAGTCTTGCTGAGTATTAGTATGCTCAGCCTTGCTTTGTTAATTTACTTCAGGTAACCCTTCTGATGAGCCAGCGTTCATTACACCGTGGCCGTACCCTTTGCCTGATGGTTGGTCCGTGGAATGGGATCCGTCCCCGGCCAACACAGACCCCGCCGAGTGATATTATGCCAGGGCTAGCATAATATCTGTAATGACGCCGTGTATATCGACTCCGCTTTTCAAATTCCGCTGCTTTAACTAGAAACTTGAACTTGTGTTGTAATAAACTCTCCTCAGTGAGGACAAATGTTATTTTGTACATTTTTGTAATATAACTGCCTGTGGTGTAAATTATTTTGGCATTATATCTCTGGACTCACCTTCGTGTGAGGTACCTTGTTGGATCCTGAGTTCGGTGGTTTATCGGGACGTTACCCGACAGACCAATAGTATTATACCGTTTGAAGTACGAGTTAGCCCTCCAGGGAGGACTAGCGTACTTGAGCCGGTATAATTCAGGTTGGTTCTGCCACAGCTGGTATCAGAGCTAACAAGTGTACCCTGGAGATATAATTAGCCTTAAAAAGTAATTTTTAGTATAAAATTTCATTAATCAAGTATTTGCGAACTACGTTGGTTCGTTAAGGATTATGTATAGTACGTAAGCCCTAGGGTAATACTAATATGGGAATTAAAGGTGGCTGTGATATATATATATGACTAACTTCCAGCATTACTTTTCAGTTGAAATTTAATTTTATGCATAATTCAACTTTACAATTATGTAACGACATCTTCGATCGAGAGGTAAGAAGGTAAGAATCCTCAGCCAACTGAGGGAGCTTGGCCTTCCTGTCGGTGATGCGAACCGAACGCTGTTTCTCAAGCAGTGGCCTACTTGAGATGCTGCCAATGTACCAACTTCGGTTGACTACATTGGGAGTATATGGTTCGGCGCAGGGTATGGCGATCGCTGTTCATACTCCCGCATTTTGCGGTACCCCCGTGAATACGTTATTCAATAACGTATGTTAACGTTGTCTGTACGGCGGTAATTGTACAGATGCTGTTTCTATAGTAAACAGTAATGAATGGGGACGCTTTCATGACATGCTGGCATGAAAGGTTCATTGGATATATATGCATTGTGGTTTTTTGCAGGTACACTAACCACGATTCCGAAATTAGGACGGATAAGGTTTATCGACTAGTTAATAGGGAGAGACGTAATTATATTGTGCCACCATAACTAACCACGTAAGATCAAGATTACTTGGCAGTTATTTTTAGTTGTGAGATCGCTTAGTACGTGCATGCATAAATCCTTTAATCAACTAAATTGAATGCTTAAATTGATGCTTTCTAAGAAATAGGTAACATGTGGTATTTCTTAATTTGGGTAAGTAAGAATCTTTAGTTGGGTATCTTAGGCATTCATCTGATTTCCAGCCTTTGCTGTTATCAGAATTAGCTATCTTAATCCATTTTACCTTGTAAACTTTCTCAACAGGGTAAAAATATCTTACCATTTGCATTACTGTCGCAGATGGCTGCTCCTACTAGTACCTTTTGGGATCAGGAGGGGCACTTTCACACCAATGGTTTACATTGGGAAGGGTTTCCTTGTCTTTTGTGGGAATCCTTGAGCATGTTTCATTATACAGAGCCTCCTCTGTATGATGGGGTAGAGTATATTGAAGAAGGAGTTTCCCGCTGCAGGGTTAAGATGATAATTCCTCAATACCCTTTCCGCTCCTTATGGCCTCCCATAGAAGTGGAAGTGGTTGGATATCGTCTAGTGGATACTCTTGAAACTGCTGCTTTAGAAGGTATCAAGCTCTTCTGCAATCAACATCCGATTGAAGTTGCTGCATATCCTATTGGGTTATTTCCTACCATAGACCCGGGTAATTCGGACTGGGATTTTCGGACAAACCATCTTGGTCATCTGCTAGGAGATCTGGCTGAAGAAACCGTCCGTATCGTTACCAGGTTTATGGATGTGCAATACCATTACCAGATGCTACTGCGTCATGGGGTAAGTCAGATAACTGGTGTGGCTCAAAGCCACTACCGGAATGCTGATCACCAAGTAACCCAAATAGAAGAGTTACAAGTTTTGGTAACCCAAAAGGATGAAATTATTGCAGCAAGAGATGAAACAATTCTTCATCGCGAAGATCAGATCATTGAGAGTGATCATCTTATCACTCAACGTGACGCTGTTATAGAATTTCTGCAAGAGCAAATTCATGATCTGATGATCGAAGCGGATGATGCCCAGGCTCATATTGAAGAAATGCAGCAGCAACCCATACTCCCTGCTATACCCATAGTACCTGAAGAAGAAGAAGAAGAAGACCCAGAGGAAATTGAGGGTATTTCAGAGATTGATTCTGAGCATGGGGACCCTGTTATTAGTCCCCATCTCTCTCTTTCTGGCAGTCAGTCTTCTGTAGGAAATTTCGACGATTTTTAGTAAATCGTCGACTTTCGAGATGTAATCTAAGGGAATGTAATAGTTTAAGTAGTCAAACCTCGCGCCATTTGCTGTAACATAGATGGCCAATGTAGAAAACTTTCCCACATGTGATGTGGAGAACTATTTGAATCAGCAATGTAGTATAATTTCCGGTTTATCATCTTGTTCATTATCTTTAATTCTGAGATGAGATGATTGTGCGGAATATATGCATTGTTTATGTCTTCTGAAATTGGGAGTAAGGATATATGGTTAATAATGGACATCTCCTTTATTTCAGATGGTTGGAGCTACACGGGGAACCCCGGAGGGTTTCCGGGCTGATCAGGCCAGTGGTTCTCAGCAACCGCCACCACCTCCTCCCAACCTTGCCGAAGTCATGGCTCGGCAAATGGAATTGCTTAATTTGCTAGTTCAAGCACAGCAGAATCAGCAGCATCAATTCCGAGGAGGCCGGGATGATCGTAATCCTCCTGTGGCTAGTTACCAAGATTTCCTCAGTACCCAACCGCCTTTCTTTAGTAAGGCCGAGGAACCATTGGATGCCGATGCCTGGCTCCACATCATTGAATCGAAGTTCGCTCTCCTGACCATACCTTGTGCGGATTCTAGCAAGGCTTCTTTTGCTGCTCAACAACTTCGTGGTGCTGCTAGAATCTGGTGGGACAATTTTTATGCCATGCAACCTGCAGGGCATGTCATCACATGGGATGAATTCCGGGTCGCTTTCAGAGCGCATTATATTCCCGCGGGGTTATTGGAGCGAAAGCTTAACGAGTTCCTGGCTCTTACGCAAGGTGCCAACACAGTTCTGCAATACGCACAGAATTTCAATCATCTGTGCCAGTATGCCGGATATCATGCAGATAATGATACTAAGAAACAAGACCGCTTCCGTCGGGGCCTGAACACCAAACTCAAAGAGCGCCTGAACCTTGTGAAGGCAAATACTTTCAGTGAGTTGGTTAACATGGCCTTAACTCAGGAAGACTGCATTGTGGCGCATTATGCCAAGAAGAAGCGAAAGAACCCTGCTGGGACCTCGAGTGCTCAACCACCGAGGTATCGGGTTGTTCCCAATACGCCGCCCAGAGCACCACAACGCAATGCCCCTACGGGAAGATTGGTTTTTAGGCTGCCTCAGCAGCAAGGAAGGTTCAGACCTCCTGTGCCACCGCAACAAGCACAACAATCTGGCCCACGGCCAAATATTCAGCAAGTGCCACAGAAAGGCAGCAACTATCGCTGCTACAATTGCGGAAGTGCGGACCATTTTATCTGAGATTGCCCGCGGCCTAAGAAACTTAATCAAGGGCAGAGCTCCACTCAGGGAAACCAGAATAAGGGAAAGAAGCCGGTGATGCAAGTCCGTCAGGGATGGATTAACTTCACCACTCTGGCGGAACTTCCAGATGGAGCTCCCGTCATGTCGGGTACATTTTCTATTTACCATAAACCAGTTGTTACTTTATTTGATTCCGGAGCAACACATAGCTTTATTAGTAGCAACTGTGGAACCCGACTAGGACTGGAATCTTGTTCTATCCAAGGGTCATATATGATCTCTACCCCTGGAGGAAAAATCACCTCCAACCAAATGAGTAGAAATGTACCACTTCAGTTAGGTAGTAAAGAAATCAAAACTGATTTGGTGCTACTCAATTTAGAAGGTGTTGATGTCATACTTGGGACGAACTGGATGACAGAACATCGAGTACGGTTAGATATATCTTCCAGAATTATTGAAATTGATTCACCATATCGTGGGGCCGTTACTCTTTATCTGCCTCAGCCAGAATATTTGCATCCTTGTACTTATGCTATCACGGATATCAAAGTCAAGGATATTCCTATAGTATGTGAATACCCCGATGTCTTTCCCGACGATCTGCCTGGAATGCCACCAGATCGAGACATCGAGTTCATCATTGAACTTCAACCTGGCACTGCTCCAATTTCAAAAAGGCCGTATCGCATGCCTCCAAATGAGTTGGCAGAATTGAAAATCCAGCTCCAAGATCTTCTTGATAAGGGTTATATACGCCCCAGTGCTTCACCTTGGGGTTGTTCTGCTCTCTTTGTCAAGAAGAAAGATGACAGTCTGAGATTGTGTGTCGACTACCGTCCACTCAATGCGGTTACCATCAAAAATAAGTATCCCCTTCCCCGCATTGATATCTTGTTCGATCAATTAGCTGGAGCGAAGGTCTTTTCTAAGATTGATTTACGCTCCGGTTACCATCAGATCAAGATCAGGCCTAGCGACATTCCAAAAACAGCCTTCTCAACCAGATACGGACTTTATGAATATCTGGTCATGTCATTTGGACTTACAAATGCACCGGCATATTTCATGTATCTCATGAATTCCGTATTTATGCCGGAGCTCGATAAATTCATCGTAGTCTTCATCGATGATATTCTGATATACTCCAGAACCAAAGAAGATCATGCTAACCATTTACGTGTCGTTCTTCAACGATTACGGGATCATCGCCTTTATGCCAAATTTTCAAAATGTGAATTCTGGCTGGATAGTGTGAAATTTTTGGGACATACTATTTCTAGTCAAGGCATATCGGTCGATCCAACCAAAGTTCAAGAAGTTATGGACTGGAATCCTCCCACTTCAGTCCATCAGATACGAAGTTTCCTTGGATTGGCAGGATATTATCGCCGATTCATTCCAGACTTCTCCAAGATAGCTAAACCCATGACTGAGCTACTCAAGAAAGAAGTTAAATTTCGTTGGGATGATAAGTGTGAGGAAGCATTTCACACTTTGAGAAAACTTCTAACAACTGCTCCAGTACTAGCTCAGCCAGATAGTACCCAGCCTTTTGATGTCTACTGTGACGCTTCTGGAATTGGCCTTGGTTGTGTTTTTATGCAAAACAACCGGGTTATTGCTTATGCCTCCCGAGCACTTCGGACTCATGAGCAAAATTATCCAACACATGATCTTGAATTGGCAGCAGTTATTCATGCTCTCAAGATCTGGAGACATCATCTTATGGGTGCTAAGTGTAACATTTACACTGACCATAAGAGTCTCAAGTATATTTTTACTCAAGCTGATCTAAATATGAGGCAAAGGCGTTGGATGGAATTAATCAAAGATTATGACCTGGAGGTACATTATCATCCGGGCAAAGCTAATGTGGTTGCGGATGCATTTAGCCGCAAGTCACATTGTCACTGCTTAACCATATCCACCTTTAATGACACTCTTTGCCATCAAATGCGGAGACTCAATCTTGAGATTATTCCCCAAGGTAGTTTAAACTTGATCTCCGTTGAGTCTACTTTGCGGGATAAAATAGTCATGTCGCAGCTACATGATGAGGGTGTCAAAATTATCAAATTCAAGCTATCCCAGGGAGAAGCTAAATATCGGTGTTTTCACACTGATCATCAAGGGGTCCTATGGTTCAACGATCGAATTGTTGTGCCTAAGGATCATCAACTGCGTAAGCAAATCCTCGACGAAGCACATTTGTCCAAATTCTCTATTCATCCTGGTAGCACCAAAATGTATCAAGATCTTCGGCAACATTTTTGGTGGACCAGAATGAAGAGAGAAATTGCCAAATATGTGTCTGAGTGCGATACGTGCCAGAGAGTCAAAGCCAGTCATCTCAAGGCTTCTGGTACACTTCAGCCATTACCCATTCCATCATGGAAATGGGAAGACATCAGCATGGATTTCATTGTCAGTCTTCCGAAGACATCTCAAAAACATGACTCCATATGGGTAATCATTGATAGACTCACAAAAACAGCTCATTTTCTTCCGGTGCATACCACTTACTCTGCTAAGAAGTATGCCGAAGTCTATCTGGAACAAATCGTTCGATTACATGGGGTTCCGAAAACTATCATATCTGATCGTGGGCCCCAATTTATTGCACGGTTCTGGGAGCAGCTACAATCAGCTCTAGGAACCAAATTGATTCGAAGCTCTGCATATCACCCCCAGACTGATGGGCAGACTGAGCGAGTTAACCAAATTCTTGAAGACATGCTCCGAGCTTGTATTATTCATTACGGTACAAGTTGGGACAAGTGTCTTGCTCTAGCTGAATTTGCCTACAACAACAGTTATCAAGCTAGTCTTCAAATGGCTCCTTTCGAAGCGTTATATGGTCGCAGATGTCGAACTCCTTTGAGTTGGTCAGAAACCGGTGAACGCAAAATCTTTGGACCCGACCTAGTCGTTGAAGCCGAAGATAAGGTTAAGGTTATTCAATCTAATCTTAAAACCGCTCAGTCCAGACAAAAGAGCTATGCAGATAAAAGAAGGAAACCTCTGCAATTCCAGATAGGAGATTTTGTCTATCTCCGAGTATCTCCTACCAAAGGTGTCCAACGTTTCGGCATAAAAGGGAAGTTAGCACCTCGATATGTCGGACCCTATGAAATTTTAAGCGATTGTGGCCCAGTGGCTTACAAACTTCGTCTTCCATCTCAATGGGCGGCTATTCACGATGTCTTTCACATCTCTCAACTTAAGAAGTGTGTCAAAGTACCCACCGAAATCGTTGAGACAGGTGCCCTTGAGATTGAACCTGATTTGTCGTACATCGAACAACCTCTTCGAATTCTGGATACTAAGGAAAGATTCACCAGAAGAAGAGCAGTTAAGATATACAAAATCTTATGGGATCATCATACCGAAGAAGAAGCGACTTGGGAAACTGAGTCTTATCTTCAACAGAATTTTCCAGATTTCCTTCAAGCCAATCCCCAAATCTAATTATCCATTTCTGTTCAGCTTCGGAATCTCAGGACGAGATTCTTTTTAAGGGGGGAAGGCTGTGATATCCAGGTAGTTAGACAATTAGATGTTAAGTTTGGGTATAATATATGTAAGCAGGATATAGTGTATACAACTTGTACAAAGCAATAAGGGTATATTTGTAAATTATGAATTTTATAAATTCTTATGTGCAAGTGTGTGAAAATGTGCATAAGTGTCAAATTTCAGTTGGCTATAGAAAAGAAAAGAGCAAAGGTTAATTAAACACTAAGGGAAATAGACTTTATATGAAATTAAGGACCTTTGTGTAATTAATACAAACATATAAGGATTTACATGTGAAATGGTAAAAAGATAAAAGTAAAACTTAGTTTTACCTAAGGACTAAAGTGTAAAAAGAACTAGTAATGATGACTGCAGGAAAACTTGCAAAAAGACCCTAAGCATTAAAGCAATTTGTTTGAATTACATGACAAAGTCTATAATTTGAATTGTGTTGTAAAGTTTAAAATAAAACTATATTCTTTGAGATTTTGAACTTGAACCTTAAAGCATTCTTGTAGGATTTGAAATTCTCTACAACTTTGCTTTAGACACTTTTCTCACTAGGCTTTTGTATCAACGGGAATTTTTCCTTTACAGAGGAGTCCCTGGAAGTTTCTAGATTTGCAAATCAGTCCTTCTGACCCT
Source organism: Panicum hallii (assembly GCF_002211085.1). Classification (NCBI taxonomy): domain Eukaryota; kingdom Viridiplantae; phylum Streptophyta; class Magnoliopsida; order Poales; family Poaceae; genus Panicum; species Panicum hallii. The sequence goes on along the minus strand of NC_038046.1, from coordinate 27,747,421 downwards.
GACTGCCTTCTTCCTCCTCTGTCACGCATGCTTCCTCTCTGTTCCTCTCTGTTCTGTCTCTGCTTCCGCCGCTCATCGCCGGCACAACAGCCCGAGCACCACCTCCTGCTAAATTTTCTTCCACGCGTCGCTTCACAGCTCTACCACCGCTCCTAATCCCCGGCGCTGGCACTTCTACCGTGTGCCACGGCGTGCTGGTACTGTCAGCACCACCTGAGCGCCGGCATTTCCCTGCTCGCCGCCCCGCCGCGTGGAGGGAGCAATAGAGACCCCCGGAGCTCTATCTTGTGGGCGCATTAGTACCGCAAGAATCTCCTCAACCCATTCCTCCCCTTAGCTAGTCGTTTCCTTGCTCCTAGACACCGGAACGCCGTCGCCGTTCTTCCCCAATCCCGGCAAGCTCGGCGCCACCGCGGGCCCGCTCCTGCAACCCTCCTCCGCCCGATCCACCACTACTGGAAGCTGTCTCTTAGTCCACTGAAGCTATTGGACCAGAACCGTGTAGCCCAACTCGCCCGGAGCGCCGCCGTCAAGCTTTTCCCCGCCGCCGGCCATCTGCTCTCCGCGGGCAGACCTCTACACGACCCTAGAAGCCTAATCGAGCCCCTCCCGAGGTAGCCCCCGATCTCCTCTCGCTAATCCCCCTCTTCTCCCCCACTATTGCGACCCGAGCATCACGGATTTGGCCGGTCAAATGCCGCCGCCCCTCTTTGACTACGGCCAGGGACTCCATTGGAGAAGACAGTGAGGTTTCAGGGGGTTTTGTGCTAAAGCTAGGGGCTGTTTTGTAAATCTCATTTGAGATCTCTGCTGTGAACTTTGAAAATGCATAGAAAACAGTAGAAAAATCAGAAAAATAAGAAATTGGTTGGGTTAGAAACCTTATGATAAGCTCTGCAACTTTTATTTTATCACCATACCATGAAAGTACATAGTTTGTTCTGTATTTTAAATGCTAGTAAAAACATGCATTAATTAAATCTTGTGATCCATAGCTTTGTTGCTGTTAGTTTTTGGAGCATGTGTTGTAGGTAATGTAAATAGCTCTGTGTAAATTCTTGAGGCCTAGATCAGCTCTCTAGCTAGAGTATTTGATTACTTTTGTTATAAGTTAACAAAAGCTTGGCAATTTAATTTCAGAAGTATCTATGCATATGTAGGGATGAAATTTTTACTATAGTCTAGTCTTTATGAGTGTAATATAACATAAAAATTTGAGAAACAAAAACCTAATCTAATCTGAGTTATAAATTCAAACTTAGATTTCAAGATAAATCATAAATAATAATTAGAATGCATGAAAATTTATGGAACTTTTCTAGAATACTAGACTTAAGTAGTTTATGATGTTCTTAAATTGTGAACCCTAATTGTTGTATAAAAACCCTAGTTTTAGTATAAAACTTCAATTACTATTATATCTTGAAATTTCAATGTTAATCTTATTTAGTTTTGTGGCTTAGAACCTTTAGAGTAAAATTACAATAAAACCCACCCATAATAATTTTCATAAATATTAATTATTTATCTTAATTTAAGATTTGGTTAATTAATTCAAATTAGCCATAATTAAGTAATAACCAAAGGTTAATTACAATGTTTAGCTAATAAAATAAATAGGAATTGCTAAGTGTGTGTAGTGTTGCTTAAGGTAATTAGATACACTACCCAATCTAGTTAAATTGGATGTTTAGGGTAACCCACCCCGGTTGCCTAACGAGACTAGTTAGTTTAATTAGTACTCGATAAATGACTGCCCAGTACGGGGTAGTTAGATTATCGTCGTAATGTAATTTTCTTTAAGTTGGATTGCAACTTTATTGTGAATTAAATATAAAATACATGTATTCCATGATTTATAACTCTGCATCTCATATAGACTCGACCACGCTCGCTGACGGGGATTATCAGCTGATCCCGGAACAAGAAGGAGGTTATTCTGAAGACCCCGGGACTCTCGTCGCGGATTTCTCTGAAGCCCCGAACCAAGGTTCGGAAGAAACTAGTTTGACTAACCCCAACCCTGCTAGCGAAGGCAAGCCCCGGACATAACCCCTACCTTATTACACTGCAACCTATATTATTTATATATATCTCTTTATGCATTAGGTTCTTAGGAGTTGTTTGGAAACTTAGTTGCATTATTCTAGGAACCAATGTATTGAACACTGGAACTGGAGTCCGACTAGCTGCTCTGCTTATAGGCCCGGTAGAAGTCGAGTGATTTCCTGTCACTCGCGCGATATAGGAGTTGTAATGTTTACATTCCTGTTATCACTATAAGGATGACGGACGGGAGTTGTGAGGTATCATGGTTGAGATGATACCCCGTCTGTATTGTGGAAGTTGATAAGGTCGCAGTGTGTGGTAGCGGTGGTTAAGCGTTTGAAAGTACTAGCCACATGCCGTGAAATATGGTAAGCGGTAAGCCTAGTAACCGATCGGCCCGAGGAGTGGACATACCTCCCACCACATGTATTTGCTTCTTTTGGTTACTTTGTTCGACGTGTAGGCATATGTGTTGCTGGGCAACCAGGAGTACGGGTTTTGTAGTCGCGCTACAGACGTACTTCCTGCACTTTGGATGTGCATATGACCTGCAGTCGCTTGTGGTGGCCCTGATCCACGAGTCGGAATGAAAGGCAAACGGTTGCTTCGGAACGACCCTGTGGCGTTCCAAGCGTGTGTGTTAGGTTTACCTTGCAAGGGTTGAATCTCGATTCAGAATCGTCCGCCTCTCACGATGTATGAGATTGCTTATCCCCTTTATCACATAGAGTAACAAGAGCAATTATGTGATTATTAAAGATGATGTTTGAGTAAAGATTCTACCAGGTTTGGATAGCTATAGGTGCTTACCTAGAATGGTTAAACAACTAGAATCTGAAAGCTAAAAATTGAAAATAAGGATCTACTCTTTGTTGCTTTTCAGCTAAAAACCTTACCCAAAGCTAAAAGCCATCATGAGTCTAGTTATGGGCTAAGATATACCCAATTCCGGGTAAGTCTTGCTGAGTATTAGTATGCTCAGCCTTGCTTTGTTAATTTACTTCAGGTAACCCTTCTGATGAGCCAGCGTTCATTACACCGTGGCCGTACCCTTTGCCTGATGGTTGGTCCGTGGAATGGGATCCGTCCCCGGCCAACACAGACCCCGCCGAGTGATATTATGCCAGGGCTAGACTAATATCTGTAATGACGCCGTGTATATCGACTCCGCTTTTCAAATTCCGCTGCTTTAACTAGAAACTTGAACTTGTGTTGTAATAAACTCTCCTCAGTGAGGACAAATATTATTTTGTACATTTTTGTAATATAACTGCCTATGGTGTAAATTATTTTGGCATTATATCTCTGGACTCACCTTCGTGTGAGGTACCTTGTTGGATCCTGAGTTCGGTGGTTTATCGGGACGTTACCCGACAGACCAATAGTATTATACCGTTTGAAGTACGAGTTAGCCCTCCAGGGAGGACTAGCGTACTTGAGCCGGTATAATTCAGGTTGGTTCTGCCACATGGCCAGCTTTGACAGCCGGTCTGATTCTTTTCTTAAACACTTGGAAAGTAGTGAAATATGTGTATCGGCCGATACCACCGATCGGCTGGAGATCGTTTCGTTATCTTCTTTTCCTATTTGCAGCATTGATCTAACAGAGGACGGGAAGCTAGGATATGGCTTCACATCGGCTGATGAACTTGAAGAGATCGATATTGGTCCCGGGGATAAGCCGCGGCCAACGTTCATTAGTAAGAAATTGCATCCGTCGTTTCGAGAGCCGATGATAACCCTATTGAAAGAATATGCCGATTGCTTCGCCTGGGATTATACGGAAATGCCTGGGCTCGATAGGAGCATAGTGGAGCATCGGCTCCCTCTCAAAAGTGGATTTCGACCGTTCCAACAGCGGATACGTCAGATGAAAGCCGATGTCTTGGTCGAAGTAAAAAAGGAAATAGAGAAAATGATAGAAGCCGGATTTATCAGGGCTTGTAGATATGCTGAGTGGATTTCAAGTGTCGTACCCGTGCAAAAGAAAGATGGCCGGTGGCGGGTTTGCGTGGACTTCAGAGATCTTAATAGGGCCACTCCAAAGGATGAATATCCGATGCCTGTTGCAGAAATATTAATCAATGCGGCTGCCGGCCACAAGATTTTGAGCTTTATGGATGGTAATGCTGGGTACAATCAGATTTTTATGGCTCCTGAAGACATACACAAAACGGCGTTCAGAGTACCCGGAGCGGTGGGACTGTTCGAGTACGTGGTTATGACCTTCGGATTGAAAAATGCCGGAGCAACGTATCAGTGTGCCATGAACCACATCTTCCATGACCTAATCGGCAATCTGGTAGAGATCTACATCGATGATGTCGTGGTCAAGTCAGCATCGGTCGAAGGGCACCTAGATGATCTACGGCAAGTTTTGGAACGAACCAGAAGATTCGGGCTCAGGATGAATCCGAAAAAATGCGCTTTTGGTGTAACAGCTGGGCAGTTCTTGGGTTTCCTGGTCCATGAAAGAGGAATAGAGATCGGCCTAAAAAGTCAGGAGGCCGTGCGTACTATGGTGCCGCCCACTAACAAGAAGGAACTCCAACAACTTATTGGCAAAATTAACTTTGTCAGGAGGTTTATCTCTAACTTATCTGGGCGAATTGAACCCTTTATGGAACTGGTAAAAATCAAAACCAATGAAGAGTTCCGCTGGGGGGCAGAACAACAACGGGCATTCGAAGAAATCAAAGACTATTTGTCGAGACCACCTGTGTTGGTGCCACCGCAACAAGACAGGCCATTTTACATATATTTATCGGTCGGTGACACCTCTATCGCTTCGGTGGTAGTGCAGTTATACGACGACAAGGAACGGGTGGTATTTTATCTCAGCAGAAGGATGTTGGACGCCGAAACGAGGTACTCTGACATGGAAAAACTTTGCCTCTGTTTGTTTTTTACATGCACCAAGCTTTGTCACATCCTGCTGTCGGCTGAGGTAATCATCATCTGCAAATCGGATGTTATAAAGCATATGCTATCGGCTCCTGTGTTGAAAGGCCGATTGGGCAAATGGATGTTTGCATTATCAGAATTCGACATCCGATATCAACCCGCGAAGGCAGTTAAAGGGCAAGCACTGGCAGATCTCATTGCTGAGAGGGTTAATACCAACATAGCAACGCTTTCCGTACGAGCCTGGGCCATGTATTTCGATGGATCCGTCTGTGGAGATGGATGTGGAATCGGCATCCTGCTGGTATCGCCTCGGGGGGCAACATACTCTTTCTCAATTAGGTTACCGGCCACTTGTACTAATAACCTTGCAGAGTATGAGGCGGTGCGTAAAGGCATGGAATTGCTTCTGGAAGCTGGAGCCGAAGCTGTAGAGGTCTTCGGAGACTCCAAATTGGTAATTTCCCAACTCACCGAGGACTACAGGTGTGAAAGTGAGTTATTATTTCCATTGTGGGTGCAATGCCAGGAACTGATAGCCCAGTTCAGGTATATAAATTTTTATTGGATACTTAGAGCTCAGAATGCAGAGGCCAATGATCTCGCGCAGCTGGCTTCAGGATACAAAGCCGATGGGCCCAGACATCAGGTATACTTCCTGGACCAGGGAGATTGGAGAGCCGATATCTTCAACTACTTGAAGGATTCGGCTCGGGGGGCACCCAGGAAGATACGATATAAAGCCATGAGGTACGTCCTGATAGGAGATGATATGTTTTACAGGACCTTGGAGGGGCTGCTGCTCAAATGTCTAGGGCCGACCGAGTCCAATCGGCTCCTGCATGAAGTTCACGAAGGAACGTGCGGGACTCATCAGTCAGCTCACAAGATGAAGTGGCTAATCAGACGGACAGGATACTATTGGCCCACTATGCTTGAAGATTGTTTTAAGTATTATAAAGGGTGTCAGGCATGCCAGAGATTCGGAAAAATCCAGATGGTGCCAGCGTCAGTGATGAATCCCATTGTTAAACCGTGGCCGTTCAGAGGCTGGGGCATGGATATGATCGGCAAAATCAATCCTCCGTCTAGCAAGGGTCATCAGTTCATTTTAGCTATCACAGATTATTTTACCAAATGGGTAGAAGCTGTCCCAATGAAGTCAGTAGCATCCAAAGATGTGATTCAGTTCGTCAAAGAACACGTTATTCACAGATTCGGGATTCCACAGACTATAACAACAGATGGTGGCTCGGTCTTTATTTCAGAAGAATTCAAGAAGTTTGCTACCGATATGGGTATCAAGCTGATTAGGTCATCTCCTTATTATGCCCAGGCGAATGGGCAAGCCGAAGCATCCAACCAGAGCCTTATTAAATTGATTAAGAGGAAGATCGACGAATATCCCAGACGCTGGCACGAAGTCTTGTCGGAAGCATTATGGGCATACCGCATATCTTGTCACGGGGCGACAAAAACTTCCCCTTACCATTTGGTCTATGGGCAGGAAGCCGTGTTACCGTGGGAGGTTACAGCTGGGTCCAGACGCATAGAGTTCCAGAATGATTTATCCGCTGAAGAGTACGCTACTCTGATGAGTGATAATGTGGAAGACCTCACGGAACTCAGGCTATGGTCACTAGAGAAGATTAAGGAGAATAAGGCTAAAGTAGCCCGTGCATATAATAAAAAGGTCAAGCCAAAGGAATTCCAGGTAGGAGACTTGGTTTGGGAAGCGGTATTACCGTTGGGAACCAAAGATGCAACCTATGGCAAGTGGTCCCCAAATTGGCATGGACCGTACAGGGTTGACCAGGTCCTACCCGGGAACGCATACATGCTTGAAGAATTGGACGGCGTCAAGTTTCCGGTAGCAGTCAACGGCCAACACCTAAAGAAATATTTCCCAAGTATGTGGGCTGACGAACAGTAAAGCCGATGGCACCCATCAGGCAAGAAGCCGATGCAACCAGCAGGTTAAGAAGGGGGGTGAAGGTTGAGTCGACGACGTTAGCATTGGCAAGTCAGGAAACGGGAAAAGGGCCGATGAGCGCTGATCGGCCCGTACAATAATAGAAAGGATTAGAACAGCCGATGCGTTGCCATTGACTTTAGAAGCTTTTGCTTATGGCAATCAAAGCATCACAAATTATCAAACAGCCGATGTGCCACCATCGACTTTAGGTTCACTACATGGGTTCACTACATAAAGATACAAAGTTTATCCTAAACAGGACTACTGAAGAAAGGCGTCTATAGCAGCGATAGCATCTAGACGGATACGGTCGACCTCAGCAAGTACCGCCTCATCATCTTCGTCCGCCCCCGGCACTACTTGTTTGCTCAAGTTGCTCAGCTCGGCCAAGTCCGCCTTCAGCTCGGAAGTCAAAGCTTCTGCCTCCTGCTTAGAACCCGCAATGAGATCCTTCTCCTCCTGGATGCGCTGCTTGGTGGCCCGGACTTTGGCTTCAAGGTCTTCCAGTTCTTTCTCCAAAAGCCGAAGCCGATGGGCAGAAGCGGATGTGTCAACCTTCGCGTCGAGTGCGGCCTTCTTCTTGTTGATCGACTGACACATCTCAGCGATGATGGTCCTTAAGAGTGATTGGGAACGCCGAGTCTCGATCCTGCGGCGAGCTTCTGCCACTTTTGCTTGGAAGGAAGAAAGGTGAGCTTGGCCTGGAGACTCACCGGGAGTTGGGAACTGACCTCGTCAAGGATCTTTTTAACTGCACTGGAGTCTTGAATCAGCGCGGAGATCGGACCCAACAGAAGCTCCTTCACGCGGAGGAGCCGATCGGCAGTGCTGGTCAGACCCGAGGAAGAGTCATCGGCTTCCAATATGGTCGACCCAATCGTGGCAGGATCAAACGCAAGGAGTTCTGAAAGATCTAGGTTCTGGAGGAAAAGAGGGTAAGCAAGGTATTGCGGGAGAAGACCAAAGCAATTGCAAAGGAAAAGGGAAAGTTATACCTGTCCTGAGAAGGAAGTAGCGATGGCCAACGAAGGGACGATCGGCTCCCGGGGGTGCACCCTTTCCGAAGGACGAACGATAGCAGCAGAGGCCGCCTGAACCGCACCCTCAGAAGAAGAGGCAACAGCCGACGGGGCAACAGTCGGCTCCGCGAGAGGGATGGCCGATGAGATGGCAATCGGCTTCGCGGGACGTACCTCTCGTGCAGGGGAATCGGCAGTGGCCGAAGCGGTAGAGGGTCCTTCCAAACAGGGACCAGCGGAGGATGGAGTCACGATCGGCGCCTGCGGGCTTGGTGAGGCAGCTGGGATAACAGCTGACGCAGAAGGATCCTCCAAGGGTGTTGCGCCCAGATCACGGAGAGCAATCAGGGCCCTGATAGGCGCATTCACGTCCTCTGGCGCCTCTGAAGATGAACCTTTCTGGCATGGGGGCTCCTCCCCGCTGGAGACTTCTACAACGGCAGGCTGCAAGAGAAGAGAGTGCCGTTAAAGGAGACATGAACAAAGGCCTGATTGCAAAGCGAGAAGAGGGGCCAAACCTGGGCGACGACTGGAGATGACGGAACAGGAGAAGACGGTGTGGCTTCCTTCCGGACCTTTCTGACCAGAATTTTCCTTGTTTTGGCGCGAGCTCGGGGGGCAACAGCTTCCAAAAGCCGTTTTCGCTTGGGGGTCAGCTTAGCAGCGCTCGACTGAATCCGCATTACGCTTTTTGAGGGAGGAGGCGCATTCTTGCCGAAGAGAACCACAGGAGCAATCGCCAGGAAACAGAAGAGCGATCCATCATCGTTCATCGGCTCTGGGCCGTCTTCTTGCTGCAGAAGCAGAAAATGGGGTCAGAAGGGGTCCAGTAAAAGTTAAAAGAAGAAATACCAATCAAAGGCGGTACCTCTCCAGCCGGGATATCATACTCAGGATGGATTTGCTGCAGCATCGGGCCCAGAGCTCTTCGGAAAACGTGAGTTTTCCACATCGACCACCATCCCTCAAAGTCGACGGCCGAAGAAGTAAAGGAAAGATTGGTGGGAACAGACAAGGGAAGGTCTGTGAACAGACTGTAGCACCTCTGGGTGGTTAAGGCGTCAGGAAGGTCCACCCTGCTTGATGTCAACAGGTGAAGAAGGAAGTGGGGAGGCACCTGCGCAAGACCGAACTGCCGGGCTGCTACGACCGGCTGGTAAAACTCATAACCAGGCTTGAGGATCCGGTTGGAGGTGCTCATGCCAACTGGGAGGAGACAGGGCCGAACCATGATAGAGTAAAGGCGCCTGGTGTCGGCATCATAGGCAATGTCGGCCAGTCGGAAGGTAGCCGGGTTCTCAAAGAGCTCGGAATCGGCATAAGGAAGGAAGTTTGGGTTGTCAAGGCCTTTGTAGAAAATCCGGAACCATCGGGAAGCATCTAGAGGGTTCAGTTTCCCGCCAGGGAGACTATTCAAGGCCTGCCCGAAACTAGTACACCTAATCTGTCTCCCACTCAGATCAGGGAAGGAATTGCCGACTAAGGAAGGAAAATCAGGGTCAGAACTTTGGAAATAAAGACGAGCCCACAACTGGATAAACCACCATGGGCCACCGGTCCTGATTTTCTTCTGAGAAAGAAGGCTAGAAGTCATCAAATGGAGATATCTGTAAAGTTCCCCGAGAAATAGCCTACCAAGGCCAACAGATTGACCCCTGGCCAGCTCATAAGCCAAGGAGAGGTAGTTCTTGGTTGGAGCGAGGGAAGGGCCACAGAAGAGGAAATGTTCGAGCCATAGGTTCAGAAAGGCTGTGTGCTCCTTCTCCGATACAGGGCCCTTGCTTTTCTGGTGTTGGCTCAGGTATGTGCTCCAGTTAGTGCACTCGGTTTTGGATGACAGTTTATAAGGGACCACAGGGAGGCTGTAAGCAGAGGGGCAGGTTGATGATATGTCCAAGCCGGTAATCATCATAACATCTAGCAATGTTGGTGCTAATGGGCTGTGCCCGAAGAGAAAACAATTCAAGGCGTCAGAACAGAAATAGCCGATGGTCTTCAGAAGGTTCTCGTCTTTTTCAAGGGGAGAGAGAGACAGAGACAGAGCATCGGCTATCCCGATGGATTCCCATAAGGGCTGGTAAGCGCTCGCTACTCTGTTGTACCAAACTATCCAGTTTTCAGGTGGATTTGGCCAAGCGCGGAGGCTATCCGACCAAGATTCTAGGTCTATATCCTGACTCACAAAGGGGATCCGATTGGCTTCACAAGAGATCAAATCTATGGGTTTCTCATAGGAACGAGGCCCAAGGCAGAAAGAATTGGGGGAAGAAGGGTGCGGCAAGAAGATATCGGAAGCCTGAAAAAACCCCAAGAAAAACAAGATTGCCGAAGGAGGAATTAATTAACCGCGCAGTAAAACTTGCAGATGTTGTGTTAAAATTAATGGGGGGTCGGAGTTCACCTTCAGACCAAAGACATCGGCGGCGGTGCGCGAAGACTCCGCCATCGGGGATCTTGAATCGGGATCTTGGGGGGCGGATCTAGGTTTGGCGGCGCAAGATCGGATATGTGTCTCAAGGACCGGGGAGGACCTTGCGGCTAGGGTTTGTGAGAAAAGGGGATCGGAGTTGATCTGGATCCCAGAATCCTTGGAGATTTGTGTAAGGTAAAAGGCCAGCGGAAGGGTAAAGTAAATTGAAGGGCTATTTCAAATCCGGATCGGTTATTCTGAAGCCAATGCGTTGCCATCGGCTCTCGAAATAGAAAATTACGCACAAAAAGAATTGCTGGTACAAAAGTAGAATCCGCCGCGACATTAAGGTGTCCGTAGTGCGGTACCCTACTTGTGGGTAAAGTGTACCACCTCTGCAGAGTGAAAAACCTATTCGAATAGCCGTGTCCACGGTATTGGACGTGTTACGGCATGGTCACTTCAATAGATATCTTGGGTTGACTGGTTTTGTGGCGTGAGTTGTTTGAAAGTGTCTGGCAGTGGTGCAGTAAGCTACCGTGGACGTGGAGTCCAGTAGCAGTGAAACTAGGATCCTTTGTGTAGGATCAACCCCACTCATTATTCGATTACTACAAAACTGTCTTGAGAAAACTCTTTTATTAAACGAACCCTTGCATGTGTAAAAACTCGCTTTATCGCAAATGAACCTAAGCCTCATCCTTGATATACCCGTGCTTGATCTTTATTATTTCCCCTCCGCGGGTGTGGTTGGACTTGTTGAGTACCTCTGTACTCACCCTATATATAATTGTGGTTTTCTTCAGAGGAAGACCCAGACTTCGTTGTCGAAGATGTCGAGTAAAGGTTGCGTCCGCACCCAACCTTGCCTGTGGTGTTAGCCCTCCGCAAGATGCTTCTGCTAGCATGTTACTCTGAGCCCGAGCTGGATCCCACGTGGGTTGTGCTTTGGTGTATTACCATAGCTGTTTTATTACTAATTATCGTTTGTATCGAGTGTCCGCCTCCTCGGAGGTTTGTACGGTAATGTACCATCTGATGTAATAAATGTGTATCAGCCTCCTGGGACTGATTTTTATATCACATTTAAGTCACCTCGGATGAGGGGACGCTTCAGTTCCCTTGCCGTAAGCATCCCGAGCCCCAATCGCCTCCGCCGCCCGATCCCCTTTTCCAGTGAACCACGGGCCGCCGTGGGGAGCCGCCACCAAGTGTCCATTGCCCTCCCCAACCCCCTAGAAAGTTTCCCCGGTCCTTGCTTGTGCTTCCCAGCCCTCAGCCGCCCTCTAACTCCGACCAGAGCACCATTGCCGACCAGCGCCGCCCACCGCCGCCTCCTGCTCACCGTGGAACGGCTGCCTCAGTCATCCCCACACCACAACGACCCTACAGCTAGACTCCTTGTGACTCAGTGAAGCTCTACGACCCCTTAATTGTTCCCCTAGTGCATCACACCGGCCTCTCGACGGTCACCATCGATCTCCACCCGCCGCCGCCTCTGCCGGCCGTGGAACACCTACTCCCGACCCCTCTCGACCCCAATTAAGCTCACCTCTAGCTTCTCCACATCGTCTTGAAGCTCCCCGGCCTCTTCGGCGCCACCCCCGACCACCGGAGCGCCACCCCCACTGTTCACCTCCACCGCCGGCCGCCTGTCTCTGTCGCGCCGCCGCTACAGGCTGCCCCCGCACGATCCCAAGTGTCTCCAGGTGCGCAAAGACTCACTGATGCCTCCCCATCCCTTTCCCCTCACCGCCGGCGATCGCCGTCGCCGGACTTGGCCGGTCAACCATCGCATTCCCCCTCTGACCACGGTCAGGGACCTCAGGCTGGAAGATGCAAAAGCCTAGGGGGCTATCTGCAAGACTTAAGACTTCGAGGAATAGTGTCAATAAGGACCTCTGTGTAAACGTCCTTGTTATTTCATGTGTGCAAGGCAGCTAGCTTGTAAACTCGATACAAAATTGTAGAAAAATCAAAAAATTGCCAAACCAGTTTTGTTGGAAACCAGAATTCAAACTGTATAACTTTTATTAATGAAGTTTAGTTTGAAACTAAATACTTTTGAATCTATTTTAAATTTAAGGTAAATAGGTATATTATGCATAACTTCTGCATACTAGCTTATTTTCTTGTGATTTTTGGTATGTAGCTTCTTTAGGTCATGTATGAGCTTGTGAAAAGTTTCAAGGTTAGTATTATTTTGTAGTTTAAGTTCTTTTCAACTTGGCCAATTCAAATTTGAAATGGTTTGAATTTAATTAGGCATGTTCCTAAGGCTTCTATGAGTAAAGGAACCTCGTCAATCCAGAATTCGCACTTGCTGAGCTTGGCATACAGCTTGTGCTCTCTGAGCCTCTGCAACACAAGCCTCAGATGCTTCTCATGCTCTGCTTCTGACTTGGAGTATATCAGGATATCATCAATGAATATCACCACAAAAGTGTCCAGATAATCCATGAAAACCTTATTCATCAGATGCATGAAGAAAGCCGGAGCATTGGTCAAGCCAAAGGACATGACCGTATACTCGTATAGCCCATACTTGCAAGTGAATGCCGTTCTCGGAATATCCTCAGAACGAATCTTCAGCTGATGATAACCCGAACGCAGATCAATCTTCGAGAATACACAAGCACCCTGAAGCTGATCAAAGAGATCCTCAATACGGGGCAATGGATGCTTGTTCTTGATGGTGACTGCATTCAGATCCCGATAATCGACGCACATTCTCTTCGTGCCATCCTTCTTCTCTACGAGCAATATAGGAAAAGCCCAAGGAGAGAAACTGCGACAGATATAGCCTTTGGCTAACAACTCGTCGACCGTCTTCTTAACTTCCTCATGCTCGACGGGAGCCATACGATAGGGCCGCTTAGCAATAGGAGCTGTGCCAGGCAAGAGATCAATAGAAAACTCAATGTCGCGATCAGGCGGCATACCTGGCAAATCATCCGGAAAGACATCCGGGAATTCAGACACCACGCGAATACCATCCGTGGGTCTAGCCTCCATCTGATGAAGAAATCCAGAAGGCTCTGTGGCACCAACCGTAACCTCCTGACCATCCGGTGCTGACAGAAGAACTGTCCTCTGAGCACAATCTATCCGGACTCCCCACTTAGCAAGAGTCTCCATCCCGAGGATCACATCAATGCCCTTGGTGTCTAGCACCATCAAATTAGCACTGAACTCTACCCCCCTTATGACAATACTGACTCTGGAACAGAAGATATGAGACCTCAACTGCCCTCCCGGTGAAGATACTAACATGCACCTCTTTAATGTGCTAGTAGGAATACCATGATGCTCAACAAAAGACTGGGTGATGAAAGAATGCGTAGCACCAGTATCAAAAAGCACTGTAGCAGGATGGGTGTTGACCATGAACGTACCAATAACCACGTTAGGAGCCTCGGCCGCTGACTCGGCCGTCACGTGGTTCACCCTGCCCTGAGCTGGGGCCTTGGGCGGTGCTGCACGCCCCTGCTGTCCTGCCTGCGCCTTCCGAGGGCAGACGTTGGCGTAGTGCCCTGGCTCGCCGCAGTGGAAGCACACTCGAGGAAGTGCAGCGGCCTGCTGCCCAGGAGGAGGAGTGGGCGCTCCCTGCCTCTGAGCTGGTGGAGCCGGAGGCTCTGGAAGCCTCTGACCCTGTCCCGCCTGCTGCTACTGTTGAAAACGAGGCGGAAACTGCTGCCGCTGCTGGTACTGCTGGGGCGGCCTCTGCTGCTACTGCTGCGGTGGATGCTGATAGCGAGGACGAGTGTTGCTGCCCGAAGAGGATGGAGCCATCTTCCTCTTCTTATCCTCGATTTCCCGGCGCTTACGCTCGGTGTTGAGGGCAGCATCAACCAGATGGTTGAAGTTGTCAAAGCGGTGGTTCAGCAGTGCATACTGGATGTGATCATCTAGCCCTTCCTTGAAGTACTCCTGCTTATCGCTATCACGAGCGACATCAGCAAGGGCATAATGGGCCAGCTGAAGGAAACGGTCACGGTACTCCGTCACCGTCATCGATCCCTGAAATAACGAACACAGATAGCAAGGATAGAATTGCTCAATATGCAAGGCTTACGAAAGAGATCAAGGATAGATCGAAGCTCAAAAGAAATCGCAGAGATTTTCGTTCAAATTTACCTGCTTAAGGGCACGGAACTCCTTCTGCTTCATCTTCATGATGCCCTCGGGAATGTGGTGGTTCCTGAAGCGCTCACGGAACTGGACCCAGGTGAGAGAGTCGCGGTCCTGAGCCGGGTAGGACTCCCACCAGTCAAGAGCGGAGCCTCGCAGCTGCCCTGCTGCGTACAGAACTCGCTCACGGTCATCGCATTGCGCAACAACCAACTGGCGCTCCACCGAACGAAGCCAGTCGTCCGCCTGGAGTGGGTCCGTGGCGTGAGAGAAGGTCGGAGGGTGACCTCTCAGAAAATCCGCACGCCGATCATGGGGCTGAGGCGGCGGAGGAGGCGGTGGCTGGGCGTGGATATGCTGCAAGGCCTGAACGGTATTGTTCAGGGTCGCCATCATCTGCATCTGGAGCTGGAAGAACGGCTCCGGGGTCAGTGGTGGCGGCATCGGCAGCGGCTGACCAGTACCCTGGTTGTTCTGCTCCTGCTGGTCAGAACCGGAACTGGTACGCCTGGTGTTCACCATCTGATTGCAACAACCGAAATTTATAAGAGATAGGTATGGTACGGTTTTTACAGGATAAAATAGAGAGAAAGGAATGTACGGTTTTTACCCCCAACGTTCTAACTCAGCTCTTGATTATTTAATTCAGGTTCGTATTAAGGTCGTTTTGCATGAACAAGTCTTGCTTCTAACTATGCAATCAACCAAAAATCCAAATCAAACATTTGCACAATAACAAACATTCAATATTCACAACTTAGTCGAGTTTATCACACCACTCGACTAACACACTCGTTCTAGCGTATTTTCATCGGGACAATCTAAACTTTTAGCTTATAAGATTAGACGACTCAGGCCAACGTCTACGGAAAGCTCAAGCTATTTCTCAGAAAAGACAGGAGAGATAGCAAATCAAGGACTTGAGACTAAAGGAATAGAAGCAAAAAAAAAATGAATGTTTGGGTTTTGCGGAAGCAGAGCAAGCGAAAAGAAGTCCTAAACTCGACCAGTTCTATCTAGGCTTCGTCCTACAGTCGACACAGCTCTGATACCAATCTGTCACACCCGATTTATAAGAACATAAATCGAGCAATCATATACGCGCCACGATCAAGTCACGCATATATACAACAGATTATCAAGATATCACAACACATGTCACGAGTAAAAGCGTATAAATTATAAAATGAATATCTTTATTACAACTGAATCAAGGATCAGTTCAAGGAATGCGGAAGCGTAAAATAAATACATGAAGAGCAGGGTGCCACAGGGACGTCGACTGGGAGACAACGCCTAGAAATCGTCGAAGCCGCTAACGTAGTCCTCCACGTCGCCTGGTACTGAGCAGCAGTCGAAGATGTCCGGAATAGAGCAGAAGAGAGGAAGAGGCAAGTGTGAGTACGCAACTTGTACTCAACAAGTATAACACGAGTATGAGGCTCTAGGGTTAGCTGACTCAACTGCAGTAGCTTTTAATCTTGGCAAATTTTATTAAAACTATTTACTATAAGTGGATGAATTACCATGAACCCATATTGCATAAGAAATTAATCAACATTAATGAAGAACTACTGAGAACCATCCAAACCAAAACCACCCGGGGAATCTCCCTAATCAAAGGTTGATAACCCCACTAATCAAAAGGAGGATCTGGGCCACTCATGACTGTGAGCACAGCTGATATATCAGTTTTACACTCTCGAGAGGTTGCACAACTTTACCCACAAGTCGTGAGCTACGCTAGTGGTTCATCACACTTCCTTAGGTGAGATGGCTAGCAAGCACACTACGAGACCGTTACAAAGGACCACGTTGGTAAGGTGTAACCGCTAAGGTTTCTGGATCAGCGACGATGGGGCCCACCTCCGGGGGTACAAGACACACAGCACAGACCAAGCCGGAGGAGCAGGGACCATTGAAGCTTACCACCCCTCTTGCCCACGCAGGTAAGTTACTCCCGAACCAACACGACCTAATTAGTAAGTCAAGACCGTTCCATTCCAGTCTTGTGGTTGCGCGGTTGTCCCAGGTTGTCGCTCTATGAACCGGTCCTTAGGAAGAGTGGCCAACCAAGCACTAAGCACCGTGCTGGCCCCCTAAACCAAGTTTCTAATAAAACATCTTTTATCGAGACGTGAGCCACTCAAGCACACAGCACAGAGGGCCACTCTCAAAATTAAGTTGCATATACCCTTAATCATATTTAATTAAAAAGGACCAAGTGTGTTATAGCGCAGCAACCTAGCACAACTAACCAAAATGCAACCCAAAGGACATATATATAGGATATAAAGTGGCTAGGAAATCCTTATAGGCATACAGAATTAAAATGCAGTATGAAATTGTATTTAAAGGTGATAGGATGTTCATGTTATACTTGCCTTCCTCAAAGTTCTCCTGCTGCTGCTCAAAAGCTTCAGAAGATGGTGGCTCCTGGTACTGGTCCAAAGGCTCCGCGTCTACTCACGATCATCAAGCATAGTCCACACATACACACATGCACAACCATAACAAACTATAAGAAAACAGTACACTAATACAATAGAACAGCACACGAAACTGGCCTAGAACTATTCTACGTGTTACAACGATCGCGTGGATATAAAGAACACCTAAAACGGAGCTAAGACGCGAAATCTAGGGCTAAAACAAGATTCAGGGACCTATCTGCGAGAAAAAACAGAACTTCCGGGGGTTCTGCGCAAAAACCGAGGATCTAAATGCAAATAAAGTGTAGACACAGGAGCTAGCGCGTGAAAATCCAGGGCTTGGACGGCGGGTTCAAAAACCGGAAAGCTCAGGGGTCTAAACGAGAAGAAAAGGACCTGTCTGCGAATACTTTTGAACTAGAGATGGACGGCGGGTTAATTCCTCAAAAGGGCAGGGCTCTTTAACAAAATCGCCATGGCTGAAGGGGGGGTACGCGGCTTCTAATCTGGGTGGTTGGATCTAAATCGAACGGTTCGGACGCATTCCGGTTCGGACGGTCCGATCTGAACAGCGGGGTCCGGACGGTCCGATCTGGATCGAACCGGTCCGATCTGATTGGGCTCGAGGGAACGGCGGTTATGCACGGCGGCTCGGGCAAAGGGCAACGCCGGCGAGCGGCGTTCTGGGCGCTACAATTAGCTAATGCCTACGACTTCTGGTGCAAAAGGACCAGGGTAGGAGGCGAGGCTCACCGAGGGCTGTGGAGGCCGGAGACACGACGGAGTGAGGAAGACGACGACGTCCGGCGGCGGAGAGGATCGGGCTCCCGCGGGGATGGGTGATGCCGAGGTGGTCGGGGTCCTTGGCTGGCGTAGATCGGCTCCGGGGACTCCTGTGGAGGTGGTCAGAGGGTCAAGACGGGTCGGGATGCAACGACGGCGAGGAATTCCGACGGCGGAGCAGCTCACCGGAGAAGGTTTCCTCGGAAAATTCGGTCAATGCCGAGGCGTAGGGCTTCGATGCTGGCCTCTTGGAGCTTCAGGATGGCGAGGGGAAGCTTTTGCGAGTGATGTGGTGGTCCGGGGTGCAACGGAATGGCCGGTCGACGGTGAGGCCGAGGCGTCTGCGCGGCGGAGGGAAGAAGGAGGCGGCGGCGTTGCGGGTCTCCAGGGGTGCTGCTGCGGCTAGGTTTAGGGTTCTAGGGCGCGGAACCTTCTTGTAGGGCAGCGGCCCACATTGGCGTGCGGGACCAGGCTGGATCACGGCGGCCGGGGACTTCGGAAGTCGTTGCGCGCCGGGGAAGAAGGAGGAAGAAGGGGCCGACAGGTGGGGTCGAGCTGGGGGAATGACCGAGAAAGAAGGAATAACTGGGGAAAGAACGAGAATGACTGAGAAAAGAAGGAATGACTGAGAATATAAGGAATGACTGAGAACAGAAGGAATGACTGAGAGAAAGGAAGGAATGACTGACCTACTTTCCTGTTTCCTCCCTTTTCTTTTTCAAACCAACTCGATACTATTTGAATTCAACCCCTATGCACTCAACAAAATAAAACTTATGCACCAGCATGAATGCACAAACATGTTGAACCTAAAATAAATTTTAATTCTTTACATTTTAAAATTACTTTAAATGCAAGGTAAATTAGAGAAAACTCTGGAAAATTTTATTTAAGCCCAAACAAATTCATTAAAATTAGGGAAAATTACATCAAGGTGTTACAAACACCATCTCATTTAAATCGTTGCACACCATGCAGAATCAACGACGCTCGACGACGGAGACTACGAGCTAGTTCTGGAACAAGACCAAGGGTTTTCTGAAGACCCGATAAACGTCGCTGAGACTCTAACTGAAGCCCCGAGCCAAAGTTCAGAAATCCTTGACACTCCTGCCCCCAATCCCAATCAAGAAGGCAAGCCCCGATGCATCACCCAGTATTTCAATTTATTACAATTCTACATATATATTATGTATCTTGCATCATGTCTAGGAATTGAAATGAAACCCTAGATGCATTGACTCTTAGGAACCATTGTAATGTACCTGAGTCCTTATCACATAGACGCCTTGCCAATAGGACCGTAGAAATCAAGTGATTTTCTGTCACTCGCACGATATAGGAGCTGATTGTTTACTATTTTGCAATCACTATAAGGATGATGGACAGGGTCATGTGCTGTATCATGACCTAGAGGTTTACCCTGTCTGTTTTGTTAAAAGTTGATAAGGTCGCAGTGTGTGGTAGTGGTGACTAAGCGTTTGAAAGTACAAGCCACATGCGGCGAAATATGGTAAAGCGGTAAGCCTAGTACCTGAATGGCCCGGCAAATGGACATGTCTCCACCACTCGATTATTTTAATTTCTATTGTACACACGCACCGACGTGTGGGAGTGCGTTCTGCATAGCAAATAGGAGTACGATCATGTAGTCGCACTACAGACGTATGTCCTGCACAATTGGTGTGCGTACGGTCCTGCAGTCGCTTGTGGTGGCCCTAATCCATAACCCGGAATATGAGGAAAACGGTTGCTTCGGAATGATCTTTGGATGTTCCAAGCATGTGAGTTAGGTTTACCTTGCAAGGATGAAATTCGATTCAGAATCGTCCATTTCTCGCGGAGATTGAGACTGCTTATTCCTTCTGCCACATAGAGTAAGAACTGTAACTACTAATGGAAAAATCCTGATGAATGCTAATCTCTACCTTACTTGTTTAGTGTAGGTGCTTACCTAGAATGGATAATCAACTAGAATTTGAATGCTAAAATTTGAAAATAGATCATACTCTTTGTTGCTTTTCAGCTGAAAATAAACCTAGAACCTTTGAAATGCCTTCATGAGTCTAATTACGGGCTAAGTATACCCAATTCCGGGTAAGCCTTGTTGAGTATTAGTATACTCAGTCTTGCTGGTGAATCTTTCAGGTATAACCTTTGAGAACCCCCCAGATAACCCTGCATGGCCAACTTCTATTCCGTATGGCTGGTCGATGGAGTGGGATCCGTTGCCGGCTGGCAGTGACCCTCCTGTGTGACACCAGGCTTTGGGCTGAGCATGGTGTCAACCTCCGCGACGTGTATAGTCGCGAATTTATTTTCCTTCCGCTGAGAACCTGGACAAGCTGTGTAGCTTGTCATGTTAAACACTATTTGTATAAATTTACATTATGTTTGAAAAAGGTTTGTAATAACATTTACGTTTCTATAACTTAAAAATTGATGAGCTGTGCTGTGATTGTAATCTCGCCTTCGTGCGAGGTAAACCTGCTTCGATCCTGTTGAACCGTTGTTGTATCGGACAGAGACCCGACAGACCAATGGATTGTTCCGTTTGAAGTGCGTTGAGTTAGTATCGGCTGGACAGCAATGATTAGCACACTTGAGCTAGAATAATTCAGGCGGTTCTGCCACATGTATATGTCACAAGGATCGCGTGAGCGCAAGAATCAACAAAAACAGAGTGAAAACGGAGAAGTTATGGCTAAAACATGATTCTAGAGGCTTCTTTGTAGAAGATTTGAAACTAGAAGGGCTCTGAACAAAGAAATCGAGGGCTAAAACATAATTAAACCTTAGATCTAGGGTTTAGATTGCAAAATAGAAGGGCTAAGGATGGCGGGTTCTGTGGCAAACCAACCTGAATTATACCGGCTCAAGTACGCGAGTCCACTCCCGAGGGCTCCAACGTGCTTCAAACGGTATAATCCCTTGGCCTGTCGGGTAACGTCCCGATAAACCACCGATACACAGGATCCAATAAGGTTACCTCACACGAAGGTGAGTCCAGAGATACAATCACCATCACATTTTACATCATAGAGAATTACATTACAAGAATTTCCAAAAGAAGTATGAAGTTTCAAATCTAGAGAAAAGATTACAAACCATTAAAGCTATGGTTTTAGCAGCGGAAAACATACGCGACGATTATAACACGTCGTTAAGACGGATGTCATGCTAAGCCCAGGCACGACATCACTCGGTATCACCAATGTTGGTCGGGGACGGATCCCATTCCACGGACCAACCTTCTGGAAGCGCACAGGGCCATGACAGGGAGAGAGTAGGGTCTTCAAAGGCTTTACCTGAAAAATATAAAACTAGCAAGGCTGAGTATACTAATACTCAGCAAGGCTTACCCGGGTTTGGGTATACTTTAGCCCATAGCTAGACTCATGAAGGCTTTGCAAAGGCTCTGGGTTCATTTTCAGCTGAAAAGCAACAAAGAGTATGAACTACTTTCAAGTTTTAGCTTTCTTCTTCTAGTTGAGTATTTATTCTAGATTAGCACCTACACTAAGCAAGCAAGGTAGTGATTATCATCCATCAAGATTATCCATTATTAGTTTCACTTCTTACTCAATGTGGCAGAAGGGATAAGCAATCTCAATCCTCGTGAGAGGCGGACGATTCGAATCGAATTTAACCTTGCAAGGTAAACCTAACTCACACGCTCGGAGTACCGACAGGGTGTTCCGAGCAACCGTTTCCCTCATATTCCGGGTTATGGATCGGGGCCACCACAAGCGACTGCAGGACCGTACGCACACCCAATGTGTACAGGACATACGTCTGTAGCGCGACTACAAAACCCGTATTCCTGTCTGCCTTGCAGAACGTACTCCCACACGTCGGTGCGTGTAAACATAAAATAAAAGTCGAGTGGTGGGAGCGCGTCCATTTGCCGGGCCAATCGGGTACTAGGCTTACCGCTTACCATATTTCGCGGCATGTGGCTAGTACTTTCAAAAACTTAGCCACCACTACCACACATTTCGACCTTAAAGCTTTAATCAAAACAGACAGGGTAAACTTCCAGGTCATGACACGGTACATGACCCTGTCCGTCATCCTTATAGTGGTTGCAGAAATGTAAACATGCAACTCCTATATCGCGCGAGTGACAGGAAATCACCCGACTTCTACCGGTTCTATTAGCGAAGCATCTAACCGATAAGGACTCAGGAGCATTACATTGGATTCCTAGGATTCATGCATCTAGGGTTTCACTTCAACTCCTAGACTTATTGCAAGATATAATATAGATAGACTTAGATTGCAGTGTAAATAAAGTAGTGGGATATGTCCGGGGCTTGCCTTTACTGGTGGGTCTGAAGTCAGTAAGTCAACATCTTCCGAACTTTGGTTCGGGGCTTCAGTTAATCCCTTGGTGACGTTCACTTGATCTTCAGGAACATCTTTCGTAGACTCCGGGGAAATTTCGTAGGTACCGTTGCCGAAGTAGTCGTATCTACATGTAATGCAACATTACATTCAAGCGTGCACACAAAACTATTTTATTTCACAACAAAGTTACAATCCAGCACTTATCTAACACACTATTCACATAACAACCAAAAAGATCTGAACTAAACCTAGACAGAGCTTTAGGAGGACAACTAATTTGGATCGGCTACTTGTTGAAGATTACCACAGAGCCAATGGGAACAATATGGGTTTAGCCGATTGATGAGTGCATCGGGTTCCTAGACGATCGATGAAGGCATCGATTACCTTGGCAGAAGGATGATTCTTAAAGCAATGGTCTTGACTAAGATGTGCTTAAGGGTTATTCTAGATAACTAAGTGTGGTTGCATCGGCTCGATTACGTCAGCACAACAATTGAGCGACGTATAGCCGAATGGAGTGTGGTTGAGGATATATGACCGATAGATATAGATAGCCGATCATTCAGTCGATAAATCGACTGATAGGAGTACGTAGATAAGGAAGCGGAAACTAAGGATTGATCGGCCGTGTTTGACCGATATGGAAAAGCAACTAAAATCGGCTTGGGTCGGCTGATGGCAAGAATCCTAAGATTGCGTGTGCACCTTTGATACATCGACTATGTGTAGTCGATGCAGGATAGAACAACAGACTTGTATCGGCAATAGTCGATACTAGAAAGGTAACAACCGTATCAGCTAACCAGCCGATGGTAGAAGCATCGACTGACAGCTGTTACATAGAAACACCATAGACTCAAGAAAACTGATGCTTAGCGGCTGAACCAAAAGCTGATGCTGAGGCATAATCGTAGAGATGTTTTGGCTAAGCAGCAGACCTACACAAACTAACAGGGATCCTTTTACGACAAAGAACTTAAAGAAACGGCAATCAAGACGAGGACAATGTCTTGATAATAGGGATATGAGCTCTAGGGTGATAGGATTAACTAACTATCACACTTCTCCACTTAAAACATACACCCTATAATTTATCTTCTAGCTATAACACAAGCATACAATATAAGGCACAATAAAACATTCATTCTCTAACATTTGACCTAAACCACACATTAAAGACTTTCACTCAAGATCACAACATAAAACTTATAGGTTTTGACTTAGGGTTTCAAACGAAACTGATTTTACATTTTTATGAACTTCTTATGAAAATCTATGAAATGTAGAAGTTCATCGATTTGAAATACAGAAAGCTTTGGAAATTTTACAAGGAACATCCTAGAACTTTCTAAAATATAGCAATCAAGTCCCTGGTCCGGGAAAACAGTTAATAGGAAGTTAACGACAATATTCCGGCAAAGGAATCGCCGGCATTAGAAAGGTTCAGCAGGTCAGGGCAAACCTTGGTTATGGAAAAGAACAGACGGACGGTGATTTTCCGTGGCGAACAGGATTGGCGCGGAGAAAAGTTCGACGGTGACGAGATTCCGTGGTTGATGAAGAAGTTTGCCGGTCATGCGTTGCACGTCAAACTCGCATCACGTTGCTCCCGCCTCGACTTCCGTATAGATGAAGGGAGCTCGTCGTGCCTGGCTGCACCGCATCTCTTCCGAGCTCGTCACGCCCGACCACTATCTTCGCTCCGTAACTCCTCCTTTCGACTCGCCGCGCCATAAACGCCTCTCCGCTTCCACGAGGTTCGAGGAAGCTCGTCGTGCGTGGCTCCTCTGAGCTCACCGCAACCGGTCGCCACCACCACGCATCATCGCCCTGCACGTCGTCGCCCGGCATGATTATTCTTCTTCCTTCTGTTGTTGAGCCCGCACTCGCCTCGGCCTTGCCGCGTCGCAGGTCCCTCCGCGGCCGTCCTCACCAAGGTATTACCGTGCGCAACCTCGTCGCCCTCCGTGCGGGTCTGTCCCGAGCCGCCACGCTTCAGCTCCATCTGCGCATCTCAGCGCTACCAACGCCGCGCGCTGCTACGCCTCCACGCGCTTGCGCCACTCACTCCAGCGCCTACCGCGCGCGCCAAGCTCACGCGCCCACGCTTCTACTCCGGCCGCCCAGCGTTCGCACGCTCTTGCTGCCACTCCAGCCGTCACACTGCTTCCGCTGCGCTGCGCCCAGCTCCCGCGCTTGCTCGCTGCTGCCGTCTGAGCCAGCACCTCATGGGCTTGCACGTCCGCGCCGCGAGCCACTCGCGCGCCTGCCTGCTCGGCCTCTGCTCCACTTGCGCGCGCTCGCCCGCGCCACCGCCACACCCTCGCTGGCTCCCCGTGTCCGCGCCCCAGCCGAGTCGCCGCACACAGCACTTGCTCACACACTCCTCCGCGTCGCGCACGCCTACTGCCGCGCGCGCTTGCCGAGCCGCCGCAGCCGCCGCTCAGGGCCGCACTTGGCCGCGCCCTGCGCCCGCCGGCTGCTGCCCAGGCGCTCGCCCGAGCCGCCCGGCCTGCGCCTGCTGCTGCCGCATCCGAGCCGAGCCGCGCCTCCGCTCGCTCGCGCCGGCTCGTCTGCGCTGAGCCGCGCCGTCGCCCGCGCAGCGCCCGCCTGCGCCGCGCCTGTGCCCGCGCGGAGCCGCTCGCCCAGCGCGCTGTGCCGCTGCCCGGGGCAGGAGCGCCCCTGGGCGCCGCCGCCGCTTGCCTGGTGGGGAAGAGGAAGGGAGAGAGGAGGAGAAGAAGGAATTGAATGGAGCTGCCGCCGGTTGGGAAAGAAAAAGGGAACGGCAGATAAGGAAGAACAGAGGAGAAAGGGAAACAGGATTTCCTAAGGACCTTTGCGTAAATATAGAAAACTACAGGGGCCTGACTGTAAAACAAAATTTCCCGTCGATTTAAAACCCGAATGAAGAAATGCCCAAAACGAAAGTTGGAGAGTTTTTCAAACTCTACAACCTTGCTTTAGGGCCCAATTTCAAAAACTCAAAATTTACATTTTTATATGTGAATCTTTGAACAAAAGTCGGATTTGAATTGCTTTTGTCCTAGAAATGTAATTCATAAAATTTCAGGACTTAAATGCAAGCATTTATGACACGTCATAATGACGGGATAGACTCGTCATAATGAGTGGATAGACATGTCATGATGACTTGCACTTTTACACTTTAGTCCTGAGTAAATTTGAAAATTACTTTTGTAAATGAAACATTTGCATAAAAGGACTTGTACTTTTATAAAATTACATAAACACTCTCATTTTTACCATTTTACCCAAACTTTTTACCCACTTCAACACATGCATTTCAAATGCAACTTTTGGATAAATATATATTTTTACAGGGAATAAAATATGAAAAACACGTTTGCAAAACCACCCTTTACTTATTTCGAAATTACCTCCCATCCAAACACATTTTGCAAAAACAACCCTAGGTTTTCTGTAATTACAAAAATACCCTTTTTATTAGCACTTTTAAATTTTCAAAAGTTTCACATAGACATACACAAGCTTTACACTTAACAAACACATATTTCATACTAACAAAATATATGCCTAGCATTACAAATACACGAACCGTCACATACTCCCCCCCTAAAAAGAATCTCGTCCCGAGATTCGGACGAAAGACTCTAAAGGGAAGAGAAGCAAATCACCATCAGAAGTAGCAGGAAACAATCACACCGGAAGAGATTAATGTTGATGGTAAAAGTCATTGGAGTATGACGAGAAAAGCCTTTACTTTTGATGGGTGATTTAAGCGTAAATAGATTATACGTGGATGAGTATAACGAGAAAAGAGAAAGAAAAGTGATCAAGTTTTCATAGAGTTGAGATCACAATATGAGATCAGAACATGAGGACGATAAATGTCGGTGACATTCATCACAAAACTTTGGGGATAACAAGTAAAGATAGCACAAGAGACTGATAAGTGATGTTTGAAACATTTCTGCTCAGAGTTTATTATCTGAATGATTTAGATGATACTGATTGCAAAACATGCCTATTTATACCAATGCAATCAAGGAATAATGATAAAATGCTTCAGCTTAGAGTGCAATGCTCGACATATAATCATGAACATGATGCACCGTTGTAACGTATGATTGCAATAATGGTGCAACATGAGGATGAGGGATCCCATGCACGATCGAGATGATGCATATAACACAATGCAATTACCATGATGTTGACTAAATGATGCATACATTATAATGCAAGGATGATGATATTTGCAATGTATGCACGTATGAAATGCATGAAATATGATGCATATCCTCATGAGTTGATGATGCATATGACTCGCATCCTACAACCGTCCTTTCGTAACTAACACCTGTGTAGTCCTATATCCTTAAGCGAGGATCAAAAGTTAGGACACTAGTAAGGTTGCATAAGAAGAGATTGCAGTGGGGTTACATCACATAGACCTAGTCACCAGTGCGCTCCTAATGGCTCAATTATGTGACTGCAGTGCACATGAGGCCTTAGGTTCCGACACGGCATCATGGTCATGTGATTAAACACCACCACAAAAGAGGAATAGCAACCTTGTAATGTCAATAGCAACAAGATAGATCTTAAGAAACCCAAGACAACCCGAGGTTGTATTGGAAGCATATTCGTAAGTTAGCCTACAGATTTTCGACGATGATGTAACACCATGCACTGACCAGAGATGGTATATGTATTCTAATGCATGATTTTTGCCATAAGTATTTTTATTTTTCTCAAAATCATCTGAGCAAAAATCGAAGGTACAACTTTCAGGTGTTGTAACCAGAATAGCCAATATTGTAAGGTACAACATCATGAAAGGATGGATGAATCACTGAATGATGGATTGAAGGGTTTGCTGATGATTATCAAGGTTTAACCATCAAAGGAAAAGCTCAGTGCTTCTGTCGAAACAGATTCAAAGCAAGATCAAGGATTTGATTTGGCTATCCAGCTAAGATCGGTGATAGGGTTCAAAGATAACCCAATCCACTTGATTCATAAAAGACTTTCTTAACTCTAAGATAGTCCAGCAGATTACATTAACTCCTACAACACAAAGTCAAAACAAGCATTCAAATACAAGCACATATTTCAGAACATCAACGTAACAACCAAGGCAATCAGGTCAATCCAAGATATCATGATGCATGCACGTTCTACACGTCCTCACAAACAAAAATAACTGCCAAGTAATCTTGGTCTTACGTGGTTAAGTTCGGTGGCATCATATAAATACGTCTCTCCCTATATATATACTAGTCGTTCTTACGTTCAAGCTTACGCAACGAGGTTAGCGTACCTGCAGAAAATCACAATATGTATATACTGAACCTTTCATGCCAGCATGTCATGAAAGCGTCCCCAATCATTACTGTTCACTATAGAAACAGTATCTGTACAATTACCGCCGTACAGACAACGTTAACATACGTCGTCGAAACAACGTATTCACGGGGGTACCGCAAAATGCGGGGGTATGATCTGCGATCGCCATACCCTGCGCCGAACCATATACTCCCAATGTAGTCAACCGAGGTTGGTACATTGGCAGCATCTCAAGTAGGCCACTGCTTGAGAAACAGCGTTCGGTTCGCATCACCGACAGGAAGGCCAAGCTCCCTCAGTTGGCTGAGGATCCTTACCTTCTTACCTCATCGTCGAAGATGTCGTTACAGAATATAAGGTTGAGTTGTGCATGAATTTAAGTTTTAACGGAAAAGTAATGCTGGAAGTTAGGATTATATATATACTATAGCCACCTCTATTTTCCTCATAAGCATTACCCTAGGGCTTTACGTACTAAGCATAATCCTTAACGAGTCCAACACGGCTTTGCTAAACATTTTGTTGGTCAAACTTTTATACTGAAAGTATTTTTTTAAGGTAAAATGTATCTCCAGAGTAACCTTATAGCTCTGATACCAGCTGTGGCAAACCAACCTGAATTATACCGGCTCAAGTACGCGAGTCCACTCCCGAGGGCTCCAACGTGCTTCAAACGGTATAATCCCTTGGCCTGTCGGGTAACGTCCCGATAAACCACCGATACACAGGATCCAATAAGGTTACCTCACACGAAGGTGAGTCCAGAGATACAATCACCATCACATTTTACATCATAGAGAATTACATTACAAGAATTTCCAAAAGAAGTATGAAGTTTCAAATCTAGAGAAAAGATTACAAACCATTAAAGCTATGGTTTTAGCAGCGGAAAACATACGCGACGATTATAACACGTCGTTAAGACGGATGTCATGCTAAGCCCAGGCACGACATCACTCGGTATCACCAATGTTGGTCGGGGACGGATCCCATTCCACGGACCAACCTTCTGGAAGCGCACAGGGCCATGACAGGGAGAGAGTAGGGTCTTCAAAGGCTTTACCTGAAAAATATAAAACTAGCAAGGCTGAGTATACTAATACTCAGCAAGGCTTACCCGGGTTTGGGTATACTTTAGCCCATAGCTAGACTCATGAAGGCTTTGCAAAGGCTCTGGGTTCATTTTCAGCTGAAAAGCAACAAAGAGTATGAACTACTTTCAAGTTTTAGCTTTCTTCTTCTAGTTGAGTATTTATTCTAGATTAGCACCTACACTAAGCAAGCAAGGTAGTGATTATCATCCATCAAGATTATCCATTATTAGTTTCACTTCTTACTCAATGTGGCAGAAGGGATAAGCAATCTCAATCCTCGTGAGAGGCGGACGATTCGAATCGAATTTAACCTTGCAAGGTAAACCTAACTCACACGCTCGGAGTACCGACAGGGTGTTCCGAGCAACCGTTTCCCTCATATTCCGGGTTATGGATCGGGGCCACCACAAGCGACTGCAGAACCGTACGCACACCCAATGTGTACAGGACATACGTCTGTAGCACGACTACAAAACCCGTATTCCTGTCTGCCTTGCAGAACGTACTCCCACACGTCGGTGCGTGTAAACATAAAAAAAAGTCGAGTGGTGGGAGCGCGTCCATTTGCCGGGCCAATCGGGTACTAGGCTTACCGCTTACCATATTTCGCGGCATGTGGCTAGTACTTTCAAAAACTTAGCCACCACTACCACACATTTCGACCTTAAAGCTTTAATCAAAACAGACAGGGTAAACTTCCAGGTCATGACACGGTACATGACCCTGTCCGTCATCCTTATAGTGGTTGCAGAAATGTAAACATGCAACTCTATATCGGCGCGAGTGACAGGAAATCACCCGACTTCTACCGGTTCTATTAGCGAAGCATCTAACCGATAAGGACTCAGGAGCATTACATTGGATTCCTAGGATTCATGCATCTAGGGTTTCACTTCAACTCCTAGACTTATTGCAAGAATAAATATAGATAGACTTAGATTGCAGTGTAAATAAAGTAGTGGGATATGTCCGGGGCTTGCCTTTAACTGGTGGGTCTGAAGTCAGTAAGTCAACATCTTCCGAACTTTGGTTCGGGGCTTCAGTTAATCCCTTGGTGACGTTCACTTGATCTTCAGGAACATCTTTCGTAGACTCCGGGGAAATTTCGTAGGTACCGTTGCCGAAGTAATCGTATCTACATGTAATGCAACATTACATTCAAGCGTGCACACAAAACTATTTTATTTCACAACAAAGTTACAATCCAGCACTTATCTAACACACTATCACATAACAACCAAAAAGATCTGAACTAAACCTAGACGAGCTTTAGGAGGACAACTAATTTGGATCGGGCTACTTGTTGAAGATTACCACAGAGCCAATGGGAACAATATGGGTTTAGCCGATTGATGAGTGCATCGGGTTCCTAGACGATCGATGAAGGCATCGATTACCTTGGCAGAAGGATGATTCTAAAGCAATGGTCTTGACTAAGATGTGCTTAAGGGGTTATTCTAGATAACTAAGTGTGGTTGCATCGGCTCGATTACGTCAGCACAACAATTGAGCGACGTATAGCCGAATGGAGTGTGGTTGAGGATATATGACCGATAGATATAGATAGCCGATCATTCAGTCGATAAATCGACTGATAGGAGTACGTAGATAAGGAAGCGGAAACTAAGGATTGATCGGCCGTGTTTGACCGATATGGAAAAGCAACTAAAATCGGCTTGGGTCGGCTGATGGCAAGAATCCTAAGATTGCGTGTGCACCTTTGATACATCGACTATGTGTAGTCGATGCAGGATAGAACAACAGACTTGTATCGGCAATAGTCGATACTAGAAAGGTAACAACCGTATCAGCTAACCAGCCGATGGTAGAAGCATCGACTGACAGCTGTTACATAGAAACACCATAGACTCAAGAAAACTGATGCTTAGCGGCTGAACCAAAAGCTGATGCTGAGGCATAATCGTAGAGATGTTTTGGCTAAGCAGCAGACCTACACAAACTAACAGGGATCCTTTTACGACAAAGAACTTAAAGAAACGGCAATCAAGACGAGGACAATGTCTTGATAATAGGGATATGAGCTCTAGGGTGATAGGATTAACTAAATATCACACTTCTCCACTTAAAACATACACCCTATAATTTATCTTCTAGCTATAACACAAGCATACAATATAAGGCACAATAAAACATTCATTCTCTAACATTGACCTAAACCACACATTAAAGACTTTTCACTCAAGATCACAACATAAAACTTATAGGTTTTGACTTAGGGTTTCAAACGAACTGATTTTACATTTTTATGAACTTTTATGAAAATC